>NC_089582.1:42131223-42351036 GCF_019320115.1 Miscanthus floridulus
TGCATTTGCAGAATATTCTACTTGAGCATAAGAAATGCCAAACAAGCAACATGTACGACGACATGACATTGAGGTTTGCGACATAATATGAGGGTTAAGAACTTGCGCATAGATCATGGCATGCTTTGGACACTACAACAATTGATGTATTTGCCAACCAAGGATGGAGAGTTTTAACAACATGTTCTCCTAAAGGCTACAAATCTCTTTTATTAAACATTTCATCCTTGATGAACTATGTGCATGTTTGTTTTTGCTGCAAGTGTAGCTATGTAGTAAGGAATGGCTGAAGGATCTTAAGATGTGGTGGGTGGAATTAGTTTTTTTATTCCATTATAAAAAAAAGCAATATGGGTGTCTACTGAGATCAAGGTAGTGGGTTACTTGTGTGGATATTCCTATATATATTTTTCTTAGATTTGTATATCCATTTTCACCTAAAGTTAATAACTCCTCCCCTATTCCAAAATGTACGATGTTTTTATTTTATCTTAAATCAAACTTATTTAAATTGGACTAAGTTTATAGAAAAAACTAAGCAACATGTACATTAGTTTGGAACAAATGTTTGATTTGGGAACCACCATATAGTCCAAGCTCTATAAAATTAACTGTCACTTTTTTTCTAAAAAGATATTCAAATTAATTATATGGACTTAGCATGATCGCATTAATGAAGCGTATTTTCATAATATAATGCCCTTTCAATGTTCATAATATTTTAGGACAGAGGAAGTAGTAGACTGCTGGCCTGTGTATATGGATTTATAATAAATATAACAAAACCTAATCAATATTATATACTCAATGCATTCTTAATTAACCAAAAGGGATCTTAGTTAATTATCTGGAAATCAACTTTTTTCTGTTGAGCTATTAATGCTCACGACATACATAATATGATATCAGAAGTTCATCATTGCAATTGATGTGTAGGAGGACAACTGATAATGCTATAATACCAATGATGTTATTAAAATCTCACGAATCAATGAATTGATAGGATAGGTTTATTTTAATTTGAGTGGGAATAACTTTGAATTTTATGTAGCGCTCATGTCTACTTCCTTCCTATCTGAGATCTACATATCTCAACCATTTAATTTTACACTTTCGTGACTTTCTATTGTTTGAATGGTGCTCAAATACGAACAAATCGTTTCCAGATTTTGTAGTAGAAGATTTCGGTCTCTGTCCAAAAAAGTACGTCCTGAAGTCATTGTACCGACTGCAATACGATCCAAAATTTATGACTGCCATTTCTTCAAAGTCATCCGGTTATGGACAAGACGCTATAAGCCACTCGGTTGAACTACTCTTTACACACTCCTGTTTCTGGTGAAGCAGAAGCAAAAACCATGGAATCAGCCAAAACAAAGCATAAAGCAGAATAAAGGTGTTGTCTAATCCTGTTGCAAAAGACCTGCTTTTGCAAAAGGTCTTAGAGAACCAAAACTAAAGTACCCTGCTGTCCTAGTACTTAATGGATCCATGTTGAGAGGGTAAGTAGTTGCACGTTCAATGTGTCTGTGTGTGCGCGCCTTTCTGATCTTTGGTTGAAAGATTCGAAAATTCTTTTCTTCGAGGGAAAACATTGGGCGTATAAGTTTATATATATGTCAAATTGAACTTTTAGGTGGACATTTGTCACTAACACTCTTGTTTTGTTTTTGACCTCATAGTACCACTAATTTTGCTGTCTAGAAAGGTAAGATGACACAATCATGTAGGGAATCAGTTAAGCTAGTTGATGTTTTATTTGCTCCCTCGTACTTACTCTGCTTTAATTTCCTTTTTTTTATATACTGACAGTTCTGGACTTAGGCAGGAGTACGTTTCAGAGATGTACTTAGAATATTACAAGTGTGATATTAGCACTTTAATTTTGATGGTGAACTAACAATTACATGTGTCTCTCTGTGTGTTAAGGGTGTCAGTAGTTTTTAGAAAGATTGGCATGCCTATAGTATGTCCAGTATATTAATAGAGGTATTACATACAAAGGCCACGTTTCGCTGGGCTCCAGCTCTGAGCTATAGTACCAGAGGAGCAACAAATCGAGAAGAATGACTCCTGTAAACATACGAGGTACGGTGTTGGAGGAGCCGAAGCCGTAAGAAGCTCTACCAAACACGTCCAAAATTTTCTCAAACTATATGGTGAGTAGGATGAACCTTCTTTACCAATCCATTTGTAGTAAGATTTGTCAACAGACAAGGGTAGCTATAGAGGAACATTTGAAGCTTCTTCCATGGTGATGCCACGTCGATCTTCCCCTTTTAATCTCCTCCCTTCCCTCCCATTTTCTTTTGGATGCACCATGGTAATTAGTCACATCATCTTCTTTTTCAAATAAAACAACCATACGCCATTTTTAGCCCAGCAATAATGCACCATTAATTATGGTCATTATCACCTAAGCTCAACTTAATCGCCACCCCCCACAGCAACACATTTTTATTTTGCTATGGGCACCACCACAACACATAACTTTTGTGTCCCAGTACTCTCTCTCTCTTGAGCCTCAAGCCTCCCCAAAAAAGCACCCCAACGAATCAAAGGCCCCATATATACACACCACACACACCCTCCTCACTCACTCTCAATCACATCCCTCATTCAATTGTGTACGTGTTGTTGTACCACACACCTTCTTCTCTAGCTCGTTGCAACTTCTTCTAACCAGCTAGCTAGCTCTGCAAAGTGTCTCTCTCTCTCTCTCTCTGCATCCATCCATTTCTCTCTCTTTCATATGAGCAGAGCCGATGATGAGCTCCTCCAGTAAGCAGCAAGAAGGGCCCAAGCTCTTCAGCTCGAGGATCCTCTCAAGGGATCGCTCGAGTGTGGCCAACGCGTCCTTCAGGGTATACTACAGCCTCGGCGCCGGCACCGTGCCGTTCCTGTGGGAGTCCAAGCCAGGCACGCCCAAGAGCTCCGTCACCCCGGCCTCGGCCGCCGCCAGGACCGTGCCGCCGATCTCGCCGCCGCCGTCCTACCAGCAGTCGGTGTCCCAGTCCAAGGCTAAGAAGTTGAGGAAGAGGTCAGCCTCTTGGCCTCCCGGAGGTTGGATCATCGGCTGGCTGAACCTGAACATCAGGAGGCGGTCACCGCCGTCATCGCCAACGGATCACCACCAGCAGCAACGCTGCCTTGCCGTGGACCATGGCGGCGGCGAGCGGCGGTCGCGGTGTTCCACCTTTTGCTTCTGAATTCTGATGAACTGCCCAGAATGGACCGGTGGATTAGCTGTTGCACTACGTGCGGTGTTAATTGAGTGTTGTTATATTATATTAATTAGTTGTTAGTTTTTTACACAGTGCAGGATCGCGGGTCAGAGTGGTACGTACGTGTTTGTGCAATTGATTTCTTTTTAATGTTCTAGGTTGGACTCTTTCCCTTTCCACTTCTCCAGTGTCCAGCTTTATTTGCATATATAGACATCTTATTATAGTGTTTGGTTGTTTTGAGTATGAATAAGTGGGTATGCATGCATGATTACTGTGTGTTGTGTTCTGTGTCTTTATGCTCAACATAGAAAAATCAAGTACATATGTATTTTATTTATGCTTCTTCAAAGATCAATCATGTATCCAATCACAGGCAAATAGAGTAAGTTAGCATTTTTTTCAGCAATAAATAAACCAGACCAAGTTCGTACATGTGGTTATTTGCAGGTAATGCTGTTTTAACTTCAACCTGGGAATTGTAGTTCCACGAATATATGCTTGTTGCTTACTTCTTAACAAAAGAAAGAAAGAGATTAAAGTAATCGGACACAAATCAGGATGCTTGACCTTTCTTTGTAAAGCTATATATATATACATTATATTTCGCGCGCACTGATGGACCTATGGGTGTGCTCGGAAGTCCTACTTTCCTTGCTGTTGCAGCTGTTGTGCGTTTGGATGGTACTACTAGTTTCCTGCAGCTGCAGCCTGCAGCGCTGCAGCAAAGATAGGTTACACCTCAGCTGGAAAGACGTGTGGGAGTACACACCCATCACCTATGTTAACATGTTCATATCAGTTGATTATCTTACTATTACCATTTTCTTTTATGAATCACAATGCAGATATAAATGCTCACATATACATACTCACACATTTATCTCTATGAACACACGCATGCATACTCTATCTCTATATGCATCTCTGAAAGACTGAGCGGCGCCTCGCGGTTATGAACATCCACATTAAGTCGAGTATTTAAACCTGGATTAAAAGGTTACACAAAAAAACTTAGCCATCTGATCCATTAGATGCAAATTGGACTTATCCTAATGCATATGTGGGTATTTATTTAGAAAATATGGCCCCGTTCGGCTTGCTGAAACTTGGCTGAAAGTGGCTAAAAAACATTGTTCTGACTAAAATGTTATGAGAGAAAAACATTGTTCTGGCTGAAAAAAGAAGCCGAACAAGCTGGATATAATGATTGGAGTGTACAGAATCAAAGACCAGATTTTTCGAATTTATGTGAGAATTTCTATAGAATTTAATTTTTTAGTAATAGTATAGATAGCCATTTTTTTTAGAAGGGAAAGGGAACTTATATTAAATCTTGGCACAATACATCCCCAAGTTACATATGAAAAAATCTAAAATAAAAAATACATAATATTCTATCCAGATTCTTCCATCTTCTTCTTTCCCATTGGCATCCCTCGAACGCTGGAGCCAAAGTATAGTCCTTATGTCGAATCCAACGACCAACCCCAAAACATTGGACATGGCGCAAGATTCAACGTTTAGGAACCAGTCCAAAACACATCTAAATCGTTGAAAGAATATCAGCAGTTGCATTGTCAGCTGTCGGGTACGGCATAGGTTGCAAATTCATCACCGTGAGACCTTCAATTCTTCTCTGCGACCATCGATGATGAGAACGATGACCTAGAGTCTCTGTTCTTGTAGAAGGCTCCCAGAAGCACCCCTCCCCTTCAGATAAAGGCCAAAAATTAGTGATCTGCCGATGAAATCGATGCCTATAACGACGGTCTTGTCGTAGCAGAGGTCCTAGGAGCAAGGGTGGCGACGGCGTTTTTCATCCATACTGACAGTTTTTGTTTTCTATATTAGGATATTATTTTTTACCACTTTGGAATTTAACCAAACATGAAAATTGTCATCTTCAACCGGTTTCACAAGCATTTTTTATATTCATTAATTTTACAAAAGTAGAAAAATCTTGTACCGATTGTTTTTGTTTTTTATATTGTATAAATAGATTTTTGACGGTTTCCGGCTGCTTGCACTCTATACCTAATAATAAAGAAGTAATTTCTTGCCACAATTTTTTTCGTCCAACTCTTATCTCTATTCGGATTCTGATTTTTTGTCTGGCATATCCGTATCTTTTTCTTCCTCCCGGTATTCGCGTTAGGCTCGTCTGGCTCTCTTCGTGTGAGAAATCCGGCCCACTTGTTGGCATGCGCAGGCGCACGCCCCTGCCCATTGCTCGCGCGCAGCGACAATGTAACACCCTAAAATTTGCTTCTTTTTGAAATAGAGATGAAATGATTTAGTTATATATTTTGTGCTCATGAAAACATAGGTAAATAATAAATTTTCATTAAATTAAAATTTATCATAAGGTAGCAACATTATGTTGCATTCATGCTGGTGCATTTGTTTTTTTTTTTTTGTGATGAGTGGTTTTGTCCAAAATTTAAAATAATTTCAAATGCTTTTGAAATGGTTTGAAAATAGATTTGAAAATAGAAAAGGAATTTTATTTTCTTCTTCTCCCTCTCTCGGCCCGAGCAGCCCACTTCTCCTCGGCCCACCTGCTCTCTCCCCTCACTGGCCCAGCGCACAGCCTGCTCCCCCGCTTGGCCTTTCCCCTCCGTCGCAGGCCGTTCCCGCCCCTCTCTCCAGCAGGCCAGCTCAGTTCCCACCACAGCAGCCCAGCAGGCCGGCCCAGCGTACCCGCACCGTTCACCGCTCCTCCCGCCTTGTCTCGCTGCCGCCTCGGCCCATTTGTCAGCGGGGTCTTCAACCTCCCACGTGTCTTCCACCCGGACTCTGCTCCGCCGCCACCCGACTCTGACTCCGCGTCGGCCACGCCTCGTCCTTGCCTTGTGCCCCAAGCGCTCCTGGCCATAAATACCGGGCACCCGTATCGTGCCGCTTCCATCCTGAGCCTCGGAGAAAGATCCTATCTCGCCGAGTCGCCACGCCGAGCCGCAACCCTAGCGCCACCGTTGCCTCGCCAAGCACAGCGCCGCCTCCCATTCACTCCGCGTCTCGGTAAGATGCTTGGTTGGATTCGCCATTTCCTTCTCTATCTTCCGGTGCCTTTCCCGTGCAATACCATAGCCCGTAGGCCCTTCTCCAAGAGCTCCGACGAGCTTTCCCATCTCTGGCCATGGCGCCACCACCGCTAAGCTCGCCGCCGGCAGCTTTCCCCCTCCTAATCTGTTCTGAACCGTCCATCACCAATACAACGGCCGATATCACGTGATACTGTTTTGGTCGGCCACTTTGCATAAGAGCCCCTGCAAGTTTCTATGTTCTAACCCATGGTCCATGATGTATTTCCCATAATACGTTTTCTGTTTTTGAAAACGTAGTTTTTTGGTTAGATCCAAAATACGTTTTAATCTATTTATAATTTTGCCACTATTTTCTTTAGGCTATAACTTCTACGTTTCAACTTCGTTTTGACCCATTCAAGTTGCGTTAGATTCGTAATTACATAATCTACATGTTTATCTTATTATTAAACATGTTTTCAACTTTTGCAATTCAAGGTTAGATTTAATCTATTATTTTATTAAAGGAAATCTTGTTTAATTCATAACTTCTTCGTTATAGCTCCGATTAGAGTGTTTTTCGCGTCTGCGTGTTCATAGTAACGTGTAGAACGCCTTTAAAACCATTTTACTTGTTGTTTATTATGTTTGGTGTACTATTCTAATTTAGTTCTCTTGTTTGCTTCGTGTATGATTGCATGGATGCTTGTGTGATGCTTTATGATCTTGTCCAGTCGATGAGCTTTACGTGTTGATCAAGAAGGAATTTCTTTGAAGTTTTGGACATGAAGAAGGATCAGAGATTAAGGCAAGTATAGCATGGGATCATCCTTGTTGTCCTATTCACTTTAATAATTTAATTCATGCTGCATGTGTCTACCTTGACTACCACTAAGGATTTCCTAGTACTTTGTTACCTTGTACCTTTATTCCTATGGATTTATGCATTGGGCAGTATGATGCTAGTGCTCAAACTAAAACTATGATCTTGTAACTTGACTAATGGTATATGCAATAAACACTAAAAGATGCTTTTTAGCAACATGGAATCAAGGGGCTAGAGCATTGGGATATTTTTATGGTACTCTAGATTCCTCTCCTTAAGGACCTATCTGTAAGCGAACATCGGGGACTTACAATATAGCTGTAAGGGCTACATGGCTCTTGCTTTAGCTCAGTATGAGGATCTTTTCTAGATTGTTAGAGGTTACCTTTATGGCGTAAGAATGGCTTACCAAATCAGGTATAGGACAGCCTCTACTCTGATGTGTATAGCCGTGATGGAATTGTGCCATTCGACAGGGGGAATCCTATATCTGTTTGCTGAGTGAATCTAATAGCCCTAACTCGTTAGATGAACCTTTGAAAGGCTTCATAGTGAACCCTGCCGACCTTCCTTGGTAGTGGGTCAAGAGGTCGGCCGCCTCGGGTGAAAGGGTAAATCACGACTCACAGTGAAAGTATATAACCTCTGCAGAGTGTAAAACTGGTATATCAGCTGTGCTCACGGTCACGAGTGGCCTTGGACCCTTACGGAATAGGTGATGAACATGGATGATACTGATGATGAAAATGCTCACTAATAATTATTGTTTATGATATTCATTATTCATGTTTACTTGATCATGTGTTTATATGGGCTTGTGATAAACTTGTTGCTACTCCAATGCTAAAATTGTGACAATTAAAAGATAATCACAGTTAAACCATTGTCAACCTTTTGAGCCTCATGAATCACATGTTATATTTGTTGAGTAAGACATGTACTTATGCTTGCTTTACTTTTTAAATATTTGGAAAAATCTAGAATGGGTACCAGATTGCTAGAGTTTGGAGGAATTAGGCTTGTGATCAACCAATCAGTTGTCCCTATGAAATTGGAGTCTTCACCCAAAGATCGGAGTTGTCTTTCCGCTGTTTGCTATCTAAGGTTATGTCCTTTATACTAAGTATATTATATATTAAGCATTGTCTATTGATATTACCTTTATTTATAGCTATATGTGATATTTGACTTCCTAGGCTCACATATGGTGTATATCTGGTTTTGTTCTTAAAACCGGATGCTATAAAGTGTATCAGAGCAATGCTAATTGTAGGATGCAAGCCTAGTAGAAACTGGTCATTTTAAGATTTAGAACTTGCTACAAAAACCCTTGCTCTATGAACCTTGATATTTTTTCTCTACTATATCTTTACCCTTGCTATTCATCTCTACCTTGGTGCTTATTTTAAAGTCTTTGTTCTCATCTCCACTCCTTGATTTGATATGCTTTTATAACCTTCTCTTACCATCTTGCGTCATCGGAAGAGGAGCTTTAGGATATTTGCCCTTAATATGGAGAAAACGATAGTATCGCCAGTTGAGTCCATGTTTGAAGTGTGAACCTTTATTGTTTAGTTGGTTGTCATTATGCTTATGCTTGTTTTCGATCTTTGTAATGATTGCAATAATCTTGTTGGGTGTTCCCATAATTTCATTTAGTTTATAGGTCTAAGGTATAAGGATCAATGCAATATATAGTCGGGTTTTAGTTATCTCCAGTTTTCTCAATCTTGTCCTTTTCAGAACAATCTTTCTTCTTCAGAATATATCTCTGTTTTTGGGAGGCCAAAAATCATGGAAGAAAAAAATAGGTTGTTTCTTCTTAAATGTGCACATGAGTTCTCTTGGATATCAGAAGGTCTTTATGATAGTTAACTCACTCAGAAGAATATGGAAGCTACCCTTTTTGTCCCCAAGTTCATCTTTTCTTAAGGTGGGCAGCCAAGTTGAAGAAATTGCAAGATAAAGTATCATACGTTCGAGTTTGCACAGCGGAAGCATGGTGGGCCCATAACGCACAGGTCCTAGGATCGAAACCTTTAGAGGAACAAACACCTTTGGAAGGAGATATGGGACATCTATAGTTGGATTTATGTGGACTCAGAAAACATCAATGTGACATCAAGCCTGACAAGTGAGTTCTCTATGTGGATATGTTATTAGGGAGAAAAGGTACCAAGAAAGTTAGTTAGGTGATTGAAACCCACTCAAAGATGTGAGAGAAACTCAGGGTTTTCAATGATGAGATTTGATTAGAGGTTCAAGGGAGGTTTAACCAAGATCATCAAGATATTGACAGTGCTACTTGAGAAGGTTTTAAGTTCGGATCAAGAGACCTTGGCTAAGTATTGAAAGGAGTAAAGGAAAAAAAAGGTTGAAGTAAAACCTATGTATTAGCTTTGCTAAATCAGGACAAGAACTTTATATCCACTGTGATGCACCCTGTCAAGATGTGGGATGTGTCCTTAAGCAAGAAGAAAAGTAGAGGTTTATGCAAGAAAGCATGAGATGGAACATCTGAAGTATGATCTGGAGTCATCCATTGTGGAGCATGGAGGTACTATCTACTTGGGCATAAAAGTGACATCTAGGTGGATCACAAGAATCTAAAGGACATCTTCACTAAGATGGTTTTGAGCTTGTGACATCATTGTTAGATTGAAGCAATCAAGGTTTTATGATTTGGAAAAGTGCTATCACTTCGAGAAGCAAAGTCGTGGTCGATGCCCTAAGCAAATGAGAGTTATGCTAAGAAGATTCAGATGACAGCATGGACTTAGAATTGTGCTTGAGAGTTGAGCAGCTTAACCTAAGCATATATAGTCATTAATGTTTTAAAGTTGGTAATAGAACCTACTTTAGACCAAGAAAGTAAGAAGGCTCTATTGGAAGATGAATATTTTAAGAAAGAGAATTGATAGTATGGACTAAAAAGGAAAGGAGGCCAAGTGATTGGAGTTACTTGAGAGGTGTTTGGATTACCTGTCAGAATCTTAGAATCAGTTTGGCAAGTTACTTCGAGTAAGGATAATAGGTATGCAAAGTAAAGAAGAAGCTAAAGGCGGGTAATCTGCATTTCTTTGATCACCATCGTCCGAATCTCGAGGACGAGATTCATCTTAAGGGGGGTAGAATTGTAACACCCTAAAATTTGTTTCTTTTTGAAATAGATATGAAATGATTTAGTTATGTATTTTATGCTAATGAAAACATAGGCAAATAATAAATTTTCATTAAATTAAAATTTATCATAAGGTAGCAATATTGTGGTGTATTCATGCTGGTGCATTTGTATTTTTGTGATGAGTGGTTTTGTCCAAAATTCAAAATAATTTCAAATGCTTTTGAAATGGTTTGAAAATGGATTTGCAAATAGAAAAGGAATTTTGTTTTCTTCTTCTCCCTTTTCTCGGCTTTTGGCCCCAGTAGCCCACTTCACCTCCGTGGCCCACATGCTCTCTCCCCTCACTGGCCCAGCGCATGGCCCGCTCCCCCGCTCAGCCTTTCTCTTCCGCCATAGGCCGTTCCTGCCCCTCTCTCCAGCAGGCCTGCCCAGTTCGCGCGCGCAGCAGCCCTATAGGCCGGCCCAGCGTAGCTGCGTCATTCTCCGCTCCTTCTGCCTTGTCTCACTGCCACCTTGGCCCCATCTGTCAGCGGGGTCTTCAACCTCCCACGTGTCTTCCACTCAGACTCTGCTCCGCCATCGCCCGACTCTGAGTCCACGTCGGCCATGCCTCGTCCTTGCCTTGCGCCCCAAGCTGCTCCCGGCCATAAATACCGAGCGCTCACATCATGCCGCTTCCATCCTGAGCCTCGGAGCAAGCTCCTATCTCGCCGAGTCACCGCGCCGAGCCGCAACCCTAGCGCTGCCGGCCATCGTCGCCTCGCCAAGCACAGCGCCACCTCCCCAAGCACGACCACTTTGTAGAAGAGCCCCCACAAGTTTCTATGTTCTAACCTGTGGTCCATGAAGTATTCCCCATAATATGTTTTCTGTTTTTGAAAACATAGTTTCTTCGGTTAGATCCAAAATATGTTTTCATCTATTTATAGTTTTGCCACTATTTTCTTTAGGCTATAACTTCTATGTTTTAACTCCGTTTTGACCCGTTCAAGTTGCGTTAGATTTGTAATTGCGTAATCTACATGTTTATCTTATTCTTTAACATGTTTTCAACTTTTGAAATTTGAGGTTAGATTTAATCTATTATTTTATCAAAGAAAATCTTGTTTAATTTATAACTTCTTCGTTATAGCTCCGATTAGAGTGCTTTTCGCGTCTATGTGTTCGTAGTAATGTGTAGAACATCTTTAAAACCTTTTTACTTGTTGTTTATTATGTTTGGTGTACTGTTCTAATTTAGTTCTATTGTTTGCTTCATGTATGATTGCATGGATGCTTGTGTGGTGCTTTATGATCTTGTCTAGTCGGTCAGCTTTACGTGTTGATCAAGGAGTTCCTTTGAAGTTTTAGACTTGAAGAAGGTTCAATGTTTAAGACAAGTATAGCATGGGATCATTCTTGTTGTCCTATTCACTTTAATAATTTAATTCATGCCACTAAGGATTTCCTAGTACTTTGTTACCTTGTACCTTGATTTCTATGGGTTTATGCATTGGGCAGTATGATGCTAGTGCTCAAACTGAAACCATGATCTTGTAACTTGACTAATGGTATATGCAATAAACACTAAAAGATGTTTTTTAGCAATATGGAATCAGGGGGCTAGAGCATTGGGCTGTTTTTATGGTGCTCTAGATTTCTCTCCCTAAGGACTTATCTGTAAGCGAACATCTGGGACTTACAGTACAGCTATGATGGCTACATGGCTCTGGCTTTAGCTCAGTATGAGGTCATTTTCTAGCTTGTTAGAGGTTACCTTTATGGCGTAAGAATGGCTTGCCGAATCGGGTATATGACAGCCTCTACTCTTTATGTGTATAGCCGTGATGGAATTGTGCCATTCGATAGGAGGTTCCTATATCTGTTTGTCAAGTGAATCTAATGGCCCTAACTTGTTAGATGAACTTTTGAAAGGCTTTATAGTGAACCGTGGTGACCTTCCTTGTTAGTGGGTCAAGAGGTTGGCCGCCTCGGGCGAAGGGTAAATCATGACTCACAGTGAAAGTGTACAACCTGTACAGAGTGTAAAACTGGTATATCAGCCGTGCTCATGGTGTCGAGCAGCCTTGGACCCTTACGGAATAGATAATGAATATGGATGATACTGATGATGAAAATAATCACTAATGATTACCGTTTATGTTATTCATTATTTATGTTTACCTGATCATGTGTTTATATGGGCTTGTGATAAACTTGTTGCTACTCCTATGCTAAAATTGTGATAATTAAAAGCTAATCGTAGTTAAACCAGTGTCAACCTTTTAAGCCTTATAAACCCCATGTTATATTTGTTGAGGACGACATATACTTACGCTTGCTTTACTTTTTAAATCTTTGGTAAAATCTTGAATGAGTACCAGATTACTAGAGTTTGGAGGAATTAGGCTTGTGATCAACCAGTTAGTTGTCCCTGTGGAATTGGAATCTTTACCCAAAGATCGAAGTTGTCTTTCCGCTGTTTGCTACCTAAGGTTATGTCCTTTATACTAAGTATGTTATATATTAAGTATTGTCTATTGATATTACATTTATTTGTAGCTATATATGAGATTTGACTTCCTAGACTCACATATAATATGTATCTGGTTTTATTCTTAAAACCGGGTGCTACAGACAACGCGAGAACAAGCGAAGCAAGCAGCTCCGTGTGCCCCTTGCTCCTTATTAGCTTGATGACATCATGTTTATGTCACACCTAAATAAGTCTATTTTCCTTTAGAAAAATAAATCAAGATATACCGCATCGACAACGCGAGAGCAAGCGAAGCAAGCAGCCCCGTGTGTGCCTTGCTCCAATGCTCCTTATTAGCTCGATGACATCATGCCTACATCACACCTAAATAAGTCTGTTTTCCTTTAGAAAAAATAAATCAAGATATATCATTTAAATATAGATATAAATAAAGGCATCCTTAGTCGTCCATCCTCAGATCTATGGCCACGATTAAAAGAACTCATAACCCTTCGCGGTGGACACGGTCCGTGCTGGACTGCACCCTCATCCCGCCGCTGGTCCACGGCTCGTGGACCGGATGCGCAGCATAGTGCTTGCCCATTTCTCATCTAGCCCCTACCTTTATTCTATATGCACGTACTAAGCTATTCTCTGAGTCTGATAGAACTAGCCAACTATCTCTGCCATCTATAGTGAACTAAAAATAAACCCTCAGTAGATTAAAGACTACTTCAAAAGAATGTTCTAAGTATTTCATTTAAAAAAACTACTAATTTTATAATTACTTTAGATAACAATACAAATCAGTTTTAAGTACAAAAACATTTCCAAAAAGATTTAATGTTTGATTTTTGTGAGCAAATTGTAGATTATTGTGCTTGAGGCAACAACAATGCCTTTTCTCTATATTGTAGGTTTATCTTAGTATATCTTTTCGCTTGCACAGATACATCATTTTTAATTAAAAACCAAAAAATGCAGGTACCAAATAATTAAAATTCAAATATTTGGATGCATGACTAAATTAGTTTGTTTATACTTTTTTGCCAGTTTCCTGATATGTTTCTCTCTTGATAACATTGATTCCTTTGATTTATAGGAAATGAATAACCACACAAGCTTGAATCATTTGTTCTCCTGATTATGAGTGGACAAACTCGCCTCTTTTCTTCGTGCATCTCCACCAACCAAACATGCAATCCGAGAGCGGCGGGTCTTAAAATTCATTTGATTCACTTAAGGTTAGATTAAGCCCAATTAATAAATTCGATAAACATGGATAGTGATGTCTGAGAATCATATAATAAATCATGCGTCCAGTTACAACACACGGGCATTTTTGCTAGTATACATCTAAATTACTCAAGCCACGCTTTTATTATGATAAATATAATCAAGCCAAAGTTATTTTATGGGGTTATATGGACATGTGTCAAATTTAGAGGAACAATTCGGTCCTTTTCCAAAATCAAACTATCCTTGTACAAATAATAACCCTTTCAATTCACATGCATAATCCTAGATCACTGGTTGATCAGCCGCCCAAAATATGTAATTCGAGCTGACACGTCCGACTAAAGATTTACTTGTAAAATGGTTTTCGTGCCCAAATATCATAGTACTGTTTTTAGGAAAATATCATTTTTTTAGTAAAGGGAAAAATATCAACATATATATTCATCGGCCTCTATGATGGGCCATAACAATGGAGCCTGCTACACTTGTGCATTTGAAGGTGTGAGTCCAATGATCAAAGTGGGATTTGGGCCCGAGAATCAACCTAAGGGCCCGGCTGAGCTAGGCTGGGCCACGAAAAGAGGAATAACAACGCTGTGGGGGCTTGGGCTTACAATTGCGGGCCTCGTCCACTGTCGTCTCTCACCAGTCACCAGTAACGACCAACCACGTAGCCACGATCACCTTCTCCGGAGAATACGACTCCGGCCGGCGTCCGCATCCAGTGCCGGCGGAGGTCATCGTCTTCCGGCTATACCGTCTGCACCGCGTTCTCCCTCTCCGCGATCCTTTCTATAGAGACGTGCATCGCTCCTCCTTCCCGCAACTTGCGAGCGCAGGAGAGGGTGCTCCTGCTACCAGGCGGGCGGGCGCTAGTTGTTCGACGTATTGGCGCTACGGGAACGGAAGGCCCCGAGCCAGCGATCCAGCGTCCTCGCCGATTACACGGGCGCTGCGCAATCACGTAAGATTCCTGTTCATGTAGACAATAGAGCGCGGGGTTTGGCCTCTTGTTGTTCTTGCAACGAGTCGATGTCTCATCTCATTAAGTTCGTCGACAGGCACAAACTGCAGTGTCTGCGCATGTTTAGAAAAATGCCTTACCAATGAGCGCTCCTTACCAGTTACAATCTACAACTGGTAAAAACAGAGATTTAACAAGATTCGTTTTCTTGATGACATGATATTAGCAACATTTATCCTTGCCTGTTTGGCCCAGGGTTCAAAAATTCGGCGAAATTTCGTGAAATTCGGTAATTTCGGTGGTGGCCGAAAGAAAAATCCGAAATTTTGTAATACACTAATACATGTGTTATATAACTTTAGACTCAATTTTTTATTGTTTATATTACATATTTTTGTATTCAATAGATGTGTAGTCATAAATCATACTAATATTTGTTTAGATTTAAATGTTTTTTTTTTAAAAAAGCATACTTCATGTGCTAGTCTCTTAAAAAAATTCGCCAACATTTCGGCCGAATTTCATGAAATTCAGTAGTTTCGGTGGTGGTCGAAATTTTTGCAATACCGAAATTGAAAACCTTGGTTTGGCCTGTCCTTTTTGTTTCCTTCATGTGATAGTTAGTGCCAATCTAGTGCGCCTAAAGGCAGCGGTGTGTAAACTCTATTTCTTCTTAATACAAATGATACGCAAACCTTTTGCGTATTCGAGAAGAAAAAAAAGATAGTTAGTGCCAATCTTGCAAAATAGCACAAGACACCAACACTGCTACTTGCCAAAAGCATCAGGCATGGACAACATTAATGCCATTACTTCTGAACTGTTGAACCAAAGCATGTCAGACCTCACCCTTTGCTTGCAGCGAGCGTCAGCAGCAGCCTTACGGACTCCTGGCGTGCCACCGGGGCGAACACTTCATCGAAGTCGATGCCCTACCGTTGGACGTATCCCTTTGCGACAAGCCTGGCCTTGAACTTGGTGACGAACCCAGCTTCATCCCGCTTGGTCTTGTAAACCCACTTGAGGCCGATCGGACGCACTCCTGGTGGTGGATCAATGACCCTCCAAGTGTCGTTCGCCTCAATGGAGGTGAACTCATCGAGCATGGCGTGGCGCCAGTTCTCGTGCTTCAGGGCCTCCTCGAACGACGCCGGCTCGGCTTCGCTTACCAGCAGCAGCTGCTCCTCCAGCTCCCGTGCAGCCAGCCTTGGTGGTGTGGCCGGCCCCAAGATGTTGTCGACGCCGCGGTACCGAGGTGGAACGTCGTCGTGGTGGTCCGCGTCCAGCTGTTGTGACGCATCGGCACCAGGTGGTGACATGAACTCAATCGATGAGTTCACCTCCATTGAGGCGTTCTACACTTGGATTGTCATTGATCCACCACCAGGAGTGCGTCCGATCGGCCTCAAGTGAGTTTACAAGACCAAGCGGGATGAAGCTGGGTTCGTCACCAAGTTCAAGGCCAGGCTTGTCGCAAAGGCAGGGCATCGACTTCGACGAAGTGTTCGCCCCGGTGGCACGCCTGGAGTCCGTAAGGCTGCTGCTTGCGCTCGCTGCAAGCGAAGGGTGGACTGTCCATCACATGGACATCAAATCCGCTTTCCTGAATGGGGAGCTCCTGGAAGATGTCTACGTCGAGCAGCCGCCGGGGTTTGTGATGAAGGGACAAGAGAAGAAGGTGCTTCACTTGATCAAAGCCCTCTATAGACTCCGTCAAGCCCCACAAGCATGGTACTCTAAGCTCTACGAGTCCCTGCTCAAGCTGGGGTTCTGGCGTAGCACGTCGGAGCACGCTGTCTACCTCCGTGGTGTGGGCGCACACCGACTCATCGTGGGTGTCTATGTGGATGACCTGGTGATTACCAGAGGAGATTCAAGCGGCATCAGCACCTTCAAGGAGGAGATGAAGGCGACATTCAAGATGACTGACCTCGGCCTCCTGCGCTACTACCTTGGTCTGGAGGTGACACAGATGGGGAGTGGCATCACCATTTGCCAGAGCGCCTATGCTGCAAAAATTCTAGAAGGCGCAGGCCTGACTGGATGCAATCCAAGTCACACCCCCACGGAGTCCAGGCTCAAGCTCAATAAGTCCAGCTCTGCTCCCGTTGTTGATGCCACAAAGTATAGGAGCATTGTGGGTTCCCTTCGCTATCTGGTGGACTCAAGACCGGACCTGCCATTCTCGGTGATTTTTTTTATTTTTAACACTTTTTGTAAACTAATTTTAAATCTAACACTGTTTGTTTTTTTTAAACTAACACTTTTGGCCGTGCCTATTGCCATGGCGCGGCGAAACGCCTGTGCTATGCCATGCATGGTGGCGCGGCGGGGGGATGACGTGGCGACGATCGGGGCTGCTGACCGGTGACGTGGCAGGGTCAGACGCGCAATAGACCACGGCGCGGCACTGCCGTGCCAAGTCCCAAGGCACGGCAAGACCTGGACGCAGACAGAAGATCGGCTGCTGTCAGTGAGGATCGGCAGCGACGTGACCATAGACCACGGCTTCGCGTCGTAGTTGAACGACACCTGCAGCTCCGACCCCAACGCCTTCACCTTCCTCGACCCCTCGCCGGTGGGCTCTAAGCAGGTGCTCTAGTCCGACATGAAGTCGCGTAGCATGGTCGACTACTACGCGTCCAACCAGGGTGCCTTCTTCGGCGATTTCATGGTGGCTATGACCAAGCTCGGGAGGATCGGGGTCAAGACGCCGGCCACCGGCGGTGAGATACGCCGGGACTATTGGTTCCCGAACTAGTTGCTAGTTAATCTCGCCGGCAGTGCTACCGCGACGCATTGAAACAAATATGAAGCAAATAAATGAAGTCCGTGCGCAAGTTGACAAGCTGCCACATAACATTTTCATTGGTTCGACATAAGTTCGACATAACATAACAAACTAAGCCTGCAAGTTTCAGACGACAATATTCGTTCGTCCTAACAAACTAAGACCCAGGAGTGTAAGGATCCCTCGGACGCCTCTGTCTCTTCAGATTTGTTGGCAACACATTGGGAGTGTAGCCAATGTCGGTGTGGTCGCGTTGCCGGTGCATACGGCTCGTACGCTGTAAGTATATGATATGCACGATTACTTATAATCTTTATGATCGTTAGTTCATGGAGCCTACGTATTTAAAGAAACTACATTTGTTACTACCTGTGAGGCTCCTTGGGTACCAAGCGGGGCACCGCCTAGCTGAGACATGCCGATCTCGTCCTACGGCCAATCGTCCCACTGGTGGTGCTATCTACGGAAGCCTAGGGGGTCATCGTCGTCGTCGTCGTCCTCGTTTGCAGGGTCCTTCCCAGCGCTATGATGTGGTGGTGTACGTACTGCGGAAGTGGCACCTGTCTGAGAAGAGCCGACTGGTGTCCTCAAAGAGCCAGAAGACGTGCCACCCGACCACGCCGGGACTGCCGGTTCCACCCAAGGAGTGTCCACACAGCTCAGCTTCTGAGCTAGCTTCCTGCAGCTCTGCTTCACCTTCTGCATAAATAGACATTAAAGTTAGTGCATTTCCCAAACGCATATACACTAAAGAAACATTTTCGGAACGAACAAGTTTATGTTTACCTCCACAAAAGTCTCGAGAACGCCTGACCCCTGCCCTCTAGACTCGTGAAGCTGGAACGCTTCTTCGTTGGACATCCTTGACAATTGTGTCGCCTAGGTACAGAGATGTGGTTGGATAGTTTTAGTACACATACTTAATACCAAATGGATAACAAATTGTACCATTCAAGTATCTTACCATGTATCTTTCAAGCGGGGCTCTCTGTAGTTGTGTGTCATCCCTAATGGCAACGTCGTACACATCTTCAATCACATCTTCCTCTAAGTCCTCGTCAATCGCCTCCTTGGTGTATGGGGGCTTGATATGTGTCCCCGTAGACCTATGAAGCCACCATAGGTACTCGTCGAAGGTGTGCTGGTCATGTGGGGGGCCCGCATGGATCGGTTGTCGTTCCCTGTTCTGCCACAAGTGGATGTACGCGTTGTGTGTCACATGTCAATCCTTAGTCTTGTACCTCTTTCTGCGGTCATACCTACAACAAAATGATGTTAGTTGTACCACACACACATCTGAATTGTAGCTTTGTTATTAATCGATAACGCACCCGTGCAATTCTTGGTTAGTGGAGTAAAGCGGTGGTGGGTAACCTATCATTCTTCCAAACTGCCTGCAAACCCTTATGGGCAAGTGAATCTCGACCACGTGGAAGAAAATAAGAGGGACGTTGCAGCGATACTCGTCTGACTCATCCCTAGTGACAGGACTGAGATAGTACTCGAGCTCCAGAGCATCCCAAGGACACCAATGCACTTGAACATTTTGTAATTGAGTTAGGTTGTGATATAGTGTACATCGAACAAGACACATGTATGATAGTAAAGAGAGCGTAACCTGGTGCTGTGTCAGAACATCGAGACCGTCCGTGTACTCCCTGTACTTGCGCCTCGCATTCCCTCTAACTAACTCTGCTTCTGTCTAGATATACAGAGCTGTAGGGAGTGTATCCTGCCCGTTCCAATGCTGCATTGAACACGATAATGAATTAGTCATTAATAATTTAATCATATGTAACTGTCTCGAAGAATATAGTGAACCGAAGTACTTACCGGTAAACCAGTATTAAGGGGCCTCCCAATAGGCCATTGTTCCCAACACCAAACCTGGAGTAGGTAGGAGCAACCCCCAAGGTTCGCATACCCTAAAGTGCGACGGTAGGCAACGCATAGCTGTCGATACATCCATGCCAGGACTGCGCTGCCCTAGCTGTACGCTGCTATGTTCTCCCACGGCTAGCGTAGTATGTCAAGAAAGATCCAGCTGATGGTGTTGCCCGAGGCGTCTAGGAAGAGGAAAGCACCAAGGAAGTGCTAGAGCCACACTCTAGCGAACCTATCGATCTGAGTCTCATCAGCCTGTGGGTCTAAGTAATCAAAGCGCTCTGTGATCCAGGACGATGAAACATCAGAACTTTTCCTGAAATTCACCAAAGAAAATAAGACCCGATGGCTGCAGGAAAGCAATGCAAGTATTAAATAGGCTTGAATTGCTCACTTATTTTTCTTGGAAACCTTGTCGTCCGGTGGAAGAAGGCCAGTGAATTGAGCCACCAGCTCCCTCCAGTGATCGTTGTCAACTATACCTGTCACTGAAGTCCCCCTAACCGAAGGCCAAAGATAGCCTTCACGTCTTGTATGGTCAAGGTCATCTCGCCGCAAGGTAGGTGGAATGTGTGGGTCTCAGGCCTCCACCTGTTATAAGAATAGAACGACTGTTAGTTGCCTCAATTTTGTTATAAGAATGTTTACGTACAAAGAAGACACTCGCACCTATCTACAGCTGTAGTAAGTAGTGTTGGGTCAAGGGGCGAAAGACCGTAGTTGACAACACGGACAAGCTCGAGGATGCCGGCATGCCGTATGCATGGCGCGTAACGCTTGTCCCACTGGTGCGCCCTGGTGTGCGTGTGGAGCCTCAAAGGAGGCAAGGCCACCTCTGCGTTGATGTCACTCAAGATGTGTGCTCGGTGCCGGTTGCCGTGTTCCACCTCAAGAAGGGAATACAACGGATGCTGCGTGGGAGGGGCCATCCTATTACAAATTGATAAACAAAGGGTTAGAGTATTTAAATTAACAATATTCAAATTAACATTATGTAGCATTGCAAAATTTGAACTACTTGTTATGCAATACGAACACAATATGAAAGCACATGTATATATTCAAAGTAACATTAACAGACATATTAAACAACTTCACTAGAAAAATAAACATTTGACAAAACTTCATCAAGTCATCCAAATCACCGTATCACGCACTACTAAGTACCGACACTTGAAAACTAGTATCTATACAGACAACCTTTACTACTATAAACTAACTAAATAATAAATACCTAATCAATCCCTAAACCCAAAATCCTAACTAATAGTGACCTAAACCCTAACTACCTAACCAAACCTTAACTATACTACAACACACAACCTAAACCCTAAAAACTACCTACCTAAATAAACAAATTCACTAACCTAACTATCCTAAATCACTAACCATAACTAAAACAACAATCATAATAACATGAAATCGAGAGAGGGAGCTACCTGATAGGAGCGGGCGGCCGACGGCCGTGACGCGCCGGCGATCGTAGCACGGCCGGCGCGGGTGCTGCGCGGCGGGAGTGGGCGGGCTCGGCCAGCGCGGGCGGCCGGGCGACGGGGCGGCGAGCGCTGCCAGCGGGGCGCTGCGCGGCGGCGGGCAGGCGGGCGGGCGGGCACGGCGGCAGGCAGGCAGACAAAGGGAGGGTGGCTCGTGGGCGATATTTACCTGGGACTGTCGCGCCATTAGGGATGGCACGGCACTACCTCGCCAAGATCGGTGGCGCGGCAGACCCTGCCACGTCACCGGTCAGTAACCCCGGTCATCGCCACGTCATCCTCCTGCCGCGCCGCCATGCATGGCGCGGCACAGGCGTTTCGCCGCGCCAAGACAATATGCGTAACCAAAAGTGTTAGTTTTGAAAAAAAAACAGTGTTGGATTTAAAATTAGTTTACAAAAAGTGTTAAAATTAAAAAAAAATCTGCTCGGTGGGGTACATCAGTCGGTTCATGGAGAACCCGACTACAGAGCACATGGTGGCCGTGAAGAGGGTGTTGAGGTATATTGCTGGAACCCTGCACTTTGGCTGCCACTACCAGAGGAAGAAGGAGGCACAGCTCACTAGCTACAGCGTGACAGTGACTTGGCCGGTGATGTTGATATAAGGAAGAGCACCACAGGCGTCCTCTTCTTCCTCGGCTCCAGCATCATCACATGGCAGTCACAGAAGCAAAAAGTGGTGGCCTTATCTTCCTGCGAAGCTGAATACATTGCCGCCACTACTGCAGCCTGCCAGGGTGTTTGGTTGGCTCGACTTCTTGCTGAATTCAGAGGTGAGAAGAACAGGACCATCACACTGAAGATTGTCAGCGAGTCTGCAATTCAGCTGAGTAAGAATCCAGTTTTCCATGACCGCAGTAAACACATAGATGTGAGATATCATTATATATGGGAATGTGTCGAGGAGAACAGGGTGAAGCTAAAGTCTGTCAGGACAACTGAAGAGCTTGCAGACATTCTGACGAAGGCATTGGCGCCGCAACAGTTCTGTGAGCTGCGCCTTCTCATCCAGCTCCTCGCGAATGAAATGAGAAAGCGTGCGAATTTCATTTCTCTAATTCCATAATATTCAAAAATATTATAGATAGGTACACATCAATATATAATAGAAAAAGTTAGGTTTTTTTTTATTTTGACTTTCTTAAAAAAGAAAAATAAATATATAGTCAAGAAAGAAGATCTAGAATATATCAAAATTCAATATTTATATAAAATGTAATCCTTCCTTTTTTTGAATCTCCTTTTTTTTATTCTTATTGAATCGTGGTAAAGTATTCTAATCCAATAAGGATTTCGCGGGCGAATATTTACTCTTTCCTGTCTTATTTGTTAATTTAGAACCTTATCAAATAAAGCAATTTTTTTGGTTTGTTCCGCCATCCCACCCAATGAAGTGTTAGGATTCTTTCCAAAAAAATCCTATGTAGTCATAGGTTTTGTCGTTCCCACAGCTTTCCTTTTTGGATCGACTTAACTTAATTCTTATACCTATTCTTTTATTCTTCTATTTTGGATCCCAAGAAAAGAAGAAGAATAAAATCCATAGAAGTTCCTAACTAAAAATGTGATTTCTAAAGATTTTGTTGTAATTCTTTGAATTCTCGAACAAATCCAATCCAATAGAATAAAATTTTTTTTGAAATTCGTAAATCATAAATTAAGTAATAAATATGTTAGTAAGTCTTGCTCATAGGATACTTTGCATGTTTCTATTCTTAGCAATGCATGTGCACGAGTGCCGACTTGTGGTGACCGTGCACGTAGGAGAGCATGGCGAGACTAGCTCGCGCATGACTCTGGAGCGACTGGCTGAGAGTGCGTCATTGTGAACGTGGGGATGGACGTGTTCGTGCGCAATGTGCGGCTGTCCGCCGAGAGCTTCTGCTCTTTGTATTCATCAGAGAATAAAAGGAGTAGAAACAACAGAAAAGCTGCTAGTTGTTCGCAGCACCAAAACTACTCGAGTCCAAGTGATCGTGTTTGTGTGTGTGTTGTGTTGTGTTGAGCCTGTTCTTCACAGAGCTCTAGCTCTCGCCGCCGGCATACATTGCCGTGGTTGAGGTCTGACAAAGCATACACATAGTCCCAACTTAAAAACAGACGAAATAAACAAGTCAGTTTTAAACAATAAACTGAAGACTCGAACTTCTACTCAAGTAAAGAATGTTGCACCTACCGACCGTGGGAACTCGCCACTCCCTTGCTCCTACTCCACTCCTGCTGGCGCCGGGCACAACTTTTTGGCTTGCCTTAGCCTCCTTTATCCACACTCCTGCTGTCTGCCGATCGTCGGCACTGTCCTTCCACTTCCTCTCTTCATCTGTAGTGCTTTCTTTTTCTGCGTATTGCCTTGCGACTTGTGTATACACCTCGGACAACCATGGTTGCTACTGCGGCCTTCTTCTTTCCACACAAGTCCGTTGCAAGTCCAGCCATATCCTTTCTGACCAACAAGGCTTTCTCCTACCTGAAGGAGTGTTTCAAGGCTGATGGTATGGAGGTTGTTAAGGCCAGGCTGCTGGTGCGGATGCCAGAAATACAAGCCATGTTCAATGCCATTGACCACCAGCAGATCAAGGAGCAGAATGTTGCTCTTGATGCCTGGTTCTGGCGTTTCCGGTCGGTTGTCGAGGAGCAGAGGACGCCATCGATGAGCTGGAGTACCGCGATGGAGGGTGAGGCGCGACCTCAAGGTCTGCAAGATAAGGTGGGTCATGCGGTACAAATCCCCCATTTTGTCAAGACACAGGGAGACATCCAGTGCCATGGTTGCTGCTGAAGTCTTTGGTCAACATGAGGAGAAGAAAGAAATTGTGAGTTGGTTGACACAGCCTGACCAAATCAAAGAGGATGCCAAGATTGTCTTTGCGAATCACTTGTCTATATTTTCGATAGTTGGAGTTGGTGGCATGGGTAAGACTACACCTGCCCAACTTGTCTGCAACGACGCAGATGTTGTAAAATGCTTTGATTTGAGCATTTGGGTATGGGTGTCTAATAATTTTGATGCAGCCACAGTAATTAGAATGATCCTAGAATCAATTGACAAGAAGAATCCCACTGACACTGCAGAGGATTCTCATACAGAAACTCAGTTGTAAGGAGTTTTTGCTTGTTTTGGATGATGTCTGGGAGGATGGCAGAAGAAATGAATGGGAGAAATTAATGACTCCTCTGCAAACTGGGCAAAAAGGAAGCAAGATTTTGCTGACAACCCGAATGCAGTCGGTAGCTGACATGGATAGAGCACAGTTGGTTGTGAACCAGAAATTGAATGGGTTAGATGAAGACAACAGTTTGGTTCTATTCAAAAGGCACACATTTGCTGGCATGGCTCTTGAAGGATGTGCAGAGTTCCTCTTGACCGGTGAACAGATAGTAAAGAAAATGAGAGGGTTGTCCCTTATTGACAAAAGTAGTTGCTGGGCATTTGAGAGACAATATGACACCTGAATACTGGAACCAGTTCTTGTGCGAGGACATGCGGCATTTCACGGGAAGTACAGATGACATTGTTACAGCTCTTAGATTGAATTACCATCATTTGCCTCTACATTTGTAAACTTGCTTTAGATATTGCAGCATATTTCCGCCAGGCTATGGGTATGTGAAAGATGAACTAGTTAAAATGTGGGTTGGTTCAGGATTGATCATGCAAATGGCGTATACAATCAAAGTCCAGAGGATGTTGGAGAAGAGTACTTGGTTGAACTGACAAGAAAATCATTCTTTGATTTCAAGGAAACTGATTCTGAACAATATTATGTGATGCATAATTTGTTGCATGAATTGGCATGCTTTGCTTCTTTGGGCGAATGTGTGAGAATAAAAGATCATTATCACACAAATATCATAAGTACAGTCAGCATCTATGGATTTCTGAGCTTGGCACTCTGTCTATACCCATGTAGAAGAAAATTTCTGGTCTGAAGAATCTGTGAAGCCTCATCCTTGGAGGTGATAACAATGTAGTCAGCACAATTGTTTCAGCTGCGATTAGGGAAGTGTTAAAAGGCTTTAAGGTCGTATGCCTATTGAGTTTACCTGGAATCAAGGAGTTTGATTTTTTTAAAGGTCAAGGAGTTTGATTCCCCTATTCAAGTTCGTAGTAGGGAGCATCTTTGTTGTATATCGTTGCCTTTCATTTTGAGAAAGAAGGTGTTAGGTTTGTCTAAGCTTTACCAGCTTCAATTTTTAATTGCAAGCGAGTTTTATACTACTGACATAACACTGAAGAAACTGAAGGAGGTTCTAGGACCAGAGGAACTGAAGGGTATTGGAAAACTTGGCTGCTTGCGCTATGTATCCTTCTTTAATTGCTGCTTCCTTGTTGGTAGATTAACATGCCTTCAAGAGTTACAAAATTTCCACGTTGGACCCAGAAAAAGTTATGATATATCTTCACTAAAGAGACCTAAACTGCCTTCGCAAGCTGGACCGGGTGTACATTATGTAATCATTTTGTGGCAATAACGGACCTGCTGGAATTTGGTACGTGTTTTGCTGCAAGTTTTTCTTGTAGCAGATGTCCTTTGTATCATTTCTATGTTGATTAGAAAATACATCTTTGATCTTGTAAAGATTGCAAGTTGTGAGTCCGCCTTCTCCAGACATGTATCTGGTGAACAACAGGGAGAGGAAGAGGATACCTGAGGATATGGAAAGCGGATAACTTGGAGTCATTGCCAGTCTGCCACCAAGCATCGGTGTATTTGCTTTCTGATGCAGCTTGTCCTAAGTCACTTCCAGTTCCAGATGTGCCCCCCTCATTGCTGTATTTGCTTGTCGATGGCTGCAATGCTGAGTTGGAGACAGTGCAAAAGCGGCTCTGCATGGGAAAAGATGGCTCGCCTCTGCTGGGTAACAATATATGTAATTTCTTTTTTGTCCTAACTTTGTTATGTCATGCTGTTTCATGATCTCGACTTCATATGTTTGAACTATGAGACAGACTATAGCTCTTCGGCTCTTCCTTTATATGTTTGGCTGTGGAGCACATTTAGCCAGATTCTGTTAGAAATATACTAATTGCTAGAAAGTAGAAACCATTTATTATTGGAAATATAATTTAAAATCTTCTTTTCCAGTCTCTTGCTAGTTTTCAAACTGAAGTATTCATAGCAGTTTTATAAATCCAAGATCTACTCCAAGAATTAATTTTTGACTAATTTTCAGCTAATATGAATGTTGTTGTAGCAACCAAATGGCATGATGGAACTTTAGGACCAACTCTACGAGTCCTAGGCCCAACCGTGGCTGATGAATCAGATCTAGTGGCTCAAATCGAGCCAAGCCCAGCACGAATGCGTGGCCCAGGCCCAGGTTGGAGAAGCTAAAGCCCATGTGGAATTTGCCAAGTGCTAAGCAGGCCAAAAGGCCATTTTGGGGGCACAGAGTATTATTGTAAATTTTGCTTTCAGCCGAATTAAGTTATAGTTTATATTATGTATTATAGTGCTTTTTATTTCTTTTTTTGAATTTTAAGCACAGTTTTAAGTTTAATAGATTGCTCAAACAATTTCTTAAGTTGTTCCTGCAGTAGGTCATAGTTATGGGCATTTTAGTTTCTCTGCATTTATTGCTTGTTATATTAAGTTTATATCTTGCACTGTTTTAGGAAGTTCAAATTGTCTAATAATTATGAGATGTTTTCCGCTACAAATTCTATGATTAAATTGGAACCAATAAGAAGATTTAATTTGAGAATTTAAGCTGAAGTTAATAAACAAGGCTTGTGTTTATTTTTCTGACCATTGTTGATTCATAAGCATTTATCATAAAATTTAGTGTTCTACTCTTTTTTCTACACAAAGGTGATGTAGATTGAACATTAGATTTAAGAATAAGGAACATCTTATTAATCAGACCATGTTAATTCCACGTGCATTCTTATTGTTGTTATTTACTAATTTTTCATATTTAATAATGAAGTTGTCAATGCATCCGACATTCCTAGGATGCTAAATGGTGTTGAGCCCCTGGATGGGAGCAACTATACCTCTTGGAAAGAGAAAATTGAGATCTTGTTGGCATTGATGAATATTGATTATTCTCTCCAACATGAGGAGCCTAACCTAAAGCAAATGCACATAACTATGCTAGTATGAAAAAGGCTTATGATGATGAGTCAAGAGAGTGCCTTATGGTGATAAAAGCCTCCATTTTAGAAAGAAACAATTAGAGCAATCCAACAATCTAAGACAGCAAAGTTAAGGAACAATTTAAGGGTTCCACAAAAGCTTATGTCACTACTGAAAGGTTCTAATAGCTAGAGGGGGGGAAATAGCCTATTAAAATTTCTACAACAACACTTAAGCAATATGGTTAGTCAAATAAAAGGCGAAGCGAGTGTAGCGCTAGCCTACTAAAAATGCAAGTCACCTACCATAATTCTAATTTCTATAGTCTCTATCCACACAATGGCTATGTCTCTACACTAAGTTAGTGAGCTCTCAAAGACTAACTAAAGAGCCTCACTAACCACTAGTCCCAACACAAGCTAGCTCTCAAAACTAATTACACTAAAGAGCTTAGCTTACACACTAGGAATGTAATACAAGAAAGGATGACGATGATTATACCGATGTATCGAGGTATGAGCCAATCACAAGATGGAGCCAATCAATCAATCATAAGATAACCAAAGAAATCCTCGGACAAGGTGACACAAGATTTTTTACCGAGGTTCACTTGCTTGCCGGCAAGCTAGTCCTCGTTGTGGCGATTCACTCACTTGGAGGTTCACGCGCTAATTGGCCAAAAATATGCAATATTGGGCTTTCTATCATTCAAGAGCTCATAAGGTGTCTTTTCTTTCAATGGGTGACAATATAAGTCATGTTGATAGCTTCGGCCCAAAAAGATTGACTCATATTGTACTCACTCAACATTGATCTTGTCATATCAATCAAGGTTCTATTCTTCCTCTCAACAAGGTCATTTGATTGTGGAGTGTATTTGGCCGAGAATTGATGTCTAATTCCAAATTCATCACACAACTCATCAATTCTTATGTTCTTGAACTCACTACCATTGTCACTTCTAACTCTCTTAATGGTTGTTTCAAAGTTATTGTGAATGCCCTTGACAAATGATTTGAATATTGCAAACACATCACTCTTGTCCACTAGAAAGAATAACCATATGTATCTAGTGTAGTCATCTACTATCACAAAGCCATATTTGTTACCACCGATGCTAGTGTATTGTGTTGACCCAAATAATTCCATGTGCAACAACTCAAATGCTTTACTAGTGCTCATCATGCTTTTCTTAGGATGGATGTTTCCAACTTGTTTGCCGGCTTGACAAGAGCTACAAAGCTTATTCTTCTCAAACACAACATCTTTCAAGCCTCTAACCAAGTCATACTTAACCAATCTATTCAATTGTTTCATTCCAACATGACCAAGCCTTCTATGCCATAACCAACTCATACTAGACTTAGTGAACAAGCATGTTGACAATTGAACTTTACTAGCATTGAAATCAACCAAGTATAGATTCTCATATCTAAAGCCTTTGAAGATCAAGTTAGAGCCATATACACTTATGATCTCTACATCATCTACCCCAAATATATGCATTTGAATCCAAGATCACATAATTGAGCCGCAGATAGCAAATTGAAGTTCAAGCTCTCAACTAGCAACATATTGGATATGCTCATATCATTGGATATTGCAATCTTACCAAACCCTTTAACCTTGCCTTTGCCATTGTCACCAAATGTGATACTATCATTACCATCATTGCCATTAGTGTTGATTGAGTTGAACATTCTTGCATCACCGGTCATATGTTGAGTGTACCCACTATCAAGAACCTAATGCATTCCTCCGACTTTATAATTGACCTACAAAAGAAGATCAATTTCTTTTTAGGTACCCAAACTTGCTTGGGTCTTTGAAGGTTAGTCACTAAGCTCTTTGGTACCCAAATAACTTTCTTTTTTGAGCCCATCCATGGTGCACCAATGAACTTAGTCTTTACACCATTTGCACCCATGGTAAGCACATAGAAAGAATCAAGCTTAATGGAGGATACATTAGCTTATGACTTCTTGTTCATGCACTTTTGCTCTACATGACCAACTTGCTTGCAACTAGTGCAAAACCGACCATTGTTCTTCACAAAGCTAGTCTTATGAGGAGCAAAGGCTGCATTGCCTTTTTTAGGGGTATAGCCTGTAACACCCCGGTGTTATGCCAGCATTTAGGCACTACAAATCATGCACATTATGCATCATCAAGCATCCTAATCATACATGCCTAATCATGTAAATAATAACTGAAACACTGCTTCGAAACATACGAACATGCTCGTGAAACATGAATGTTGCATACACTTGTTTGGAGTTGTTTTTGCCCAAATTATGCTTGCTAGATTAGTAAAACATGTCTGGCTATGATTTTAAATCATCTAGAATTATTTAGCACAATTTTTGGAGCAAAGTTTGTATTTAAATTATTACCAAATTTTGCTTTAAAAATAATTCTCCAAAATTAGGGTTTTGAGTTAAAATTGACTTAAAATTTATAATTCAAAATCTAGCAAGAATTGGACTTTGGACATAAAAGCAAAGTTGTAGAGGATTAAATTCTAAGCAACTTTTATTTTTGGGCCATTTTCAAAAGATGTCATTTTCTTGCTCAAAATGATATTTGAAAACTGATATTTGAAAATTTATTAAAAATAGAAATTTAGAAAAATGTTTTCTCCTTTCGCGGGCCGTCGCCCCGTTTCTCGGCCCACGGCCGAAGCCGGCGCAGCGAACCTCCCGCGCCTGTGCCAGCCCACCTCGCCTCGGCCCAGCCTAGCCCCGCGCGCGTCTGGCCTGCCTCCGCGCTGCGCCGCGCCGTTCGCCCACGCCGCGTCCCGACCGCGTCAGAACGCGATCGCCGCGTGGCGACCATGCGCCGGCGACGCCCACCACGCGGTAGCCACGGCCGGACTACACCTCCACGCGCATGCCTTCTTTTGCTGACCGCGCTGTGCTCCTCTCCACTCACTCCCACCCGCTCTCTCGCTCTCCCGTGCTCGCCCCTCCTCTCGCCGTGGCAGAGCACAGCGCCGCTGAGCACCGCACCACCTCCGCCGCCGCCTCGCGCGAGCTCCACCGCACCTCCACCGCCTACTACTAGTCCACAGCTCCACCTCGTCAAGCTCCATCATTTGTGCCTACGTTCGGCTGCCGTCATCGAGGTGAGAGGCGGTTGTGGTCGGTTTTTGTCTCCGCACCGCCATGGCCGAGCTCGCCGGAGCTCGTGCCCGCGCGGACAGCCCGGCTCTACCTTCCTATCTTCCTCCTTCCGCGCGCACCGTGCCCACCTTGCCCTTGCGCATCTTGTGCCACCCCCCCATGCCTTGCTATGGCCAGGAGGTGCCCGCACGCGAGCATGCCGCGCCACCATGTCGTCCGGAGCACCGGCGGGGCGTGACCCCTTCGCCTCGGCCGAGCTAGGCCAAGTGGCCGTGGGCCGAAGCCCCGAGCCAGGCCGCCCTTCCCCTTCGCTCGGACTGCACAGGCCGAAAGTGGCCATGGGCCAGTTGGTTCCCACGGGCCGGCCCAGTAGTAATAGGAAGTTTTTGTTTTCAGTTTTTCTTTTTATTATTTGGAAAGAGAAATGATTTGGAAAATGTTTGTATACTCAAATTTGCTCCAAATCTGTTGAAACAAATTTTGCTAGGTTCCTTGTCACCAGATCTACATGATAAAAAATATTGCATGTCATTTTTGAGATACTTTTCTGTAGAGCTTTATTTAATCCTTGATATTGCTGATAACTTGAAAAATGTGTAGAAAAACCTATAGGCTTCAAAAAAATATGATTCCAAGTTTGTTAATCTTCTTATGTAATGTACTTCCTAGGAAAAATATGTGTCATGCATGTGCTATAGAAAAAGTATGAGGTGTAGTTCAAGTGCCTTTAATGGCTGATTTTTGTTATTTTTGCTAGAGAGCAAAATTTGTATAAAACATGCATATGATAATTTTTGTACAGTGATTATTTGCTAGGTAGAACATAGGAAAAATATTTCCTCTGTTGTTTGACACTTTTCACAGTACAAAGTATTTTCATGTTCAAAATCATGCCATAGCTTGTTATTTTTGTGTAGGCTAATCCACTCATTCAAATACCATGAAAATCTGATGGTAGACTACTTAGGGTAGTACTGTACTATGGTAATTTTCTAAGATTTTTCTAAGCAATAAAAATAGATGTTACTATTCAAACCTATTATTAATTAGGGTTTAATCAAGTGTTGCTTTATGTGTGATTAAGAAATTAGTGAAGCTTTGGTGTATCTTTGAAGCATTTAATGAGATGTGTTGACTTAGCATATTAGTAGTAGAAGAGAATGCAGTAGATGACATGTGCTTGAAGTATATGTTCTTGGATGATGTTGACTACCTTGCATTCAAGCATATCCATTGTATTCATCTCATCCAATGCACCGATGGCATAAGCACTTACGCACATTGCATCATACAGGATCACAAACCGAGAACCCAGTCCTCATACCCAAGGAGCCCGAGGAGCAGCTCGAGGTGCAGCCGCAGGAAGTGCCCGAAGCCGACGAGGAGGACGTTGAGGAACTTCCGGAGTGCCTCGATCACCGCCCGAGCTCCTTTGAGAGAGGCAAGCCCCGGAGCATCCCCCCTGGTTTGCAATTATTAATTAAATGCTTTACTTTAATTGATGCATTACGTTCAAGAGTTGTTTGCAACTATTGCTGCATTATACCTTGTCTACCTTTGTTATACTATATCCTTGTTACCCTGGTATCCGCAGTCGAGTCAATGCTTAGCTGGCTTAGACCAGTAGAAGTCGAGTGATTTCCTATCACCTGCGAGCTATAGGTGGTTACCTAGATCTGTTTGGATGACTATGAAGTCATGGTATAACTAAGTGTTAAATGAAGTTGAGACCGGACGGAGACTTACAGAGTTTTGAACTGTAGTGCTTTCCGTCTGTGTCGATTAAGGACCGACTGTTGTTGGGCCTCGAGTCATGTTGAACGCATGCCTTACATTTAGCTGGCCAGATAAAGTACCTTCCAACTGTGAAGCTGGGAGATTATTTGGGCCAAGTAGATTGCTCACAGCGCACTGTGCCGAAGCAGGTGTGGTAGGACACGAGGGGCGAGATGATAAGACCAAAGTGCAGTCGGTCGGCCCCCGGGTACATGTGGTTCCTAGCAAACTCGAGATTCCTGGATAGTTGACCCGGTGATCAATACCTCACTTTAGCGGGTGAGTGAGGTTTGTGTAAGGAATAAATCACCAGCTGGTTAGGAATCGATTCGAATTGCCATCGCTCTTGGATAGTGAGCACTTGACTTGAGTGACTTCATCGTAGTAATGTTGATGGAACACTTGGACAGTTATAATGAATATGACATTATGGAAGTTGTTTAATGATCATTGGTTATCATTATTGGCTTAATCACCTGGTTGCTCTAGTGTAGGTGCAAATCTAGTCGATAGGTTATAAATAGTTAATTTGGCAATAATGCTTTTAGAAAGGTTCTTGAAATGCTAAAAATGCTTCTTTTTGCAAATGAGTCAGCTACCCTACTATAAAGCCTTCATAATCCTTGGTGTCACTTATTTTCGGTTATGTCGAGTAAGTCTAGCTAAGTACCTTCTCGTACTCAGGGTTTTATTCCCACTTGTTACAGATGGGCAGATGTATTACGGCTACTGTATCAACTGCCTTTATCCTGCGATGGGTGATGCTTAGGACCATGGGCATGGTCATTCCTTATGTCTCGTCTGATGCTTTTGTTGGAGATGATCATTAGCTGGCACTGTATTTGAACACCGTGTGAGTGTGTGTGGTTTTGAACAAATGGCTTCCGCTATTTTTATCTGAACTCGTTTTGTAATAACTATGTTTAAACTCTGATGTATCTGAGACGCGAACTTTTATGTAATATGTGATGGTGACCGCTAAACTTATTATGATCTTGGCTGGGATGTAAGTTGGTTTGAAATCCTTCGTGATTTCACGGACTACCGGGTTATATGGGCTTAAGTTTGCTAAATCGTCTGCTCTGGCGGATGATTTTCTTACTTAATCTCGTATAATTGGTCGGTTCTGTTATAGCTGGCATCAGAGCATGGTTTAGCATGTTACTGTTCACAAGTGTATTTAAAATAAAAAGGCATTTGAAAAATGTGATTTCCAAACTAAAAAGTGTGCCAGCGGTCATATCCTTTATGCCCAGTTAAGGACTTTAGGTGGCTTAATTAAGTACTGACTTGGGGTTCTTGCATCATATTTCTCTTTCGTCGCTCATACGGCGTGCTATTGTATGAGTGCCACTTGTTTGAGTGGTAATCTATGGATCAATTGCCTCTATGCCTCGGTAAGTGTGAGTTGTGAGAGCATGATCGGATACACCGCCGATCTAGGGTGAATGTTTATATGATGTTGGAGTAATTACATGTTCTACGCATGTTTTACAAAGGTACCTCATGTGTGGGTCTTCCGTCTGTTGAGGCGATGCTGTCAATAGGGCGATGGTTCGGGTAGTTACTACCGTTGTACACGTATCTGGGGATTTGTGTAGAGCGTGTAGATAAAATTTACTGCTTTTATGCATTCATTGGGAATTGGGCTGAAATGAATCTTCTGTAGGTACATAACAACGCTATCATGTAGAACATATTAGCTACGTAATTGAGAGATCGTTTGTATACCACCGAATTCATCGCTAGAAATTATTTATTTCATAAGTTTGTGAGAACGTATGGCACGTACATACATCATATTACTTGTGCATTTCATTCATGTCATGCATTCCTTCCCTTATAAATTGATTATCTCATTTTGATAAAAGTTGTATCACCTAAAATATGTTTCCACGGGGTAATAAAAGAACTTTTGCTACAGATGGCCCGCACGAAGCAGACCACCCGTAAGTCCACCGGAGGAAGAGCACCTCGACGTCCGTTGGCCCTAAGGGAGCACCGCACCACGGACACCTTCTTGAGCGAGTTTGGCATGCCGACCTTGCTTTGGAGAGTGCTCCATGATGTGGGGGTACCCAGAGGGTCAAGAGCCAGTGTACTCTTGGAATGAGAGCCAGTTAGTAGAGGATGGACTTGCAGTGGTAGAGATCACGGTTCCTACTCTCGGTGATGCTCCAGATTGGGATGGTTGGCACTTGGAGTTTGAGGGTCGCACTCCTGCTGAGGGTGCAGAGGGAGCAACTTTCCGTGTCATCAGGGATATCATGAGCAGATTTCCTAGTGAGCTTGCAGCAGCTCTAGCTGGCACCTTTCCTAGGGATGATCCTCGTGATGCTATTTGGGTTCAGCCCCAGGGAAGTGCCTTGGTCAGAGGTCCAGCTAAGGGATAGGCTAGCGACAATCAGGCTATGAGTGCTATGTTCGCCACCATCAGAGCGTATGAGGGTCTTGAGAGTACCTACTGGACTTTGACTGGCTTGCGTGGTCAGGATAAGCTCAAGGGGAGAAAGCAGAAGAAGAGACAGGCACGTGCTATAGCTAGTTTGCAGGAGCAGTTGGCTGATATGAACTTACAGCGAGACCAGACGGTTGAGAGAGGTGATAGAGCTATGCAGCGGGTGCATACGTTGACTCAAGCCAACAACAATGCAGACCGCATGATTGGACAGTTGGTTTAGGAAAGGAATGAAGCCTGGGACGAGAGGGACCTTCTGCTGCAGAGGGTCAATGAGCTAGAGGAGTACAACAGCAACCTGCACGAGGAGTTTCACGCGCTCTACAATGGGGTTGGCCCATATGCTCCACCAGACGCCGCTGGCATGGACATCGACGACGACAATGAGGACGAGCCTGTAGTTTCACCTGGGGGCGATGGTGACGTCTCCGATCCTGACGATGGCCCCGAGGAGTAGGCTAGTTGCCTTGCGCTAGTATCTAGGTCCTGTCGCGATGACCTTTCTTTTGTTGGCATGTAACCTAATGTGTTTTTGCTTCGAACTTATGAGACTTGGCATGTGGTTGGAACTTGATTAAGAATGCGATATCTAAACGCATAAAAATCCAGTGTATGTATGCTGGAAATTTGGTTGTATGGACGCGATGTTTGCTGTTGAAGTAATTTGATTAAGTGATGTTGTTTTAATTGGGATGCGATTGTTGTGCCTCTATTTTATTGTATGAATTTATTCTCTCCAGTAAATTCAGTACGGCATAATTTTTCCTTCACTCACAATTATTACAGCTTCACTCAATCATTATTTGTTGCTGAAATATGCAGATGCTAAACACTCGCTGTACCACGTATGAGGCCGCTGAGACCGGTGCTAACGGTGCGGGGACCGGTGGTGGTGGTGGAAACCACGGCAACAACAATGAGCCTCCCCATGAACCGCATTTGCCACCTCCTCCCCCGTTTACCCCAGAGATGTTCCTCGCATAGTTGCTCGAGAGTCAGTGCAATGCGGAACAATCCTAGAAGAACATGGAGGATTTTCTACGCACCATCGCCAACAACGTTCAGCGCGGTAACAATCAGGGTGGTGGCATTGGAGTGAACCAATATAGCAGCTTCAAAGATTTTATGGACACCAGGCCGCCAATATTCAAGGAAGCAATAGATCCACTCGATGCTGAGGAATGGATCAACACTATAGAAGATAAATTTCGTGTGTTGAGGATGACTGAGGTGTTGAAAACGGAGTATGCTGCACATCAGTTGCAAGGACCAGCGGGAATGTGGTGGAAGCACCATCGCACCACCTTCCCTCCAAATGCTCAGATTTCGTGGAGAGAGTTCGCTGAGGCCTTCTATGGAGTTTATATTCCACCCGGGCTGACCGAGATGAAGTTGGGAGAGTTCTTGGCGTTAAATCAGGGCACCAAGACCGTGACGCAATATTTGCATGCATTCAACAACTTGTGTCGTTATGCTCCCGACATGGTTGACACCGATGCTAAGAGAATAGCCAGTTTCATGAGGGGACTCAATCCAAAAATGATGAAGCATGTGGGTACCAACAACCGTATCAGATTCAATGACTTCATCAGTGACTGTCTGAAGCAGAAAAAGAACAACAACGCCAGCACCGCAGCCAAGACTCGCAAGAGAGCACTAGAGGGTGGTCCTTCCCAAGCAAGAGCAACTACGGGAGGTCATCCTCCCTATCGCCCATCGGCACCTAGCGCGAGGTTCGGGCCACCTCAGCAGAAAAGTCAGAATTTCCATGGACCCCAGAAGCCTTACAAGATGGCAGTACAGCCCAACAAGGCAGCCGCAACTACGGTACAAGGCAGTTCCAAGGGAGCTATGGGATCTGCTAGGACAGTGAGGGGACCCTGCTATAATTGTGATCAACTTAGCCACTTCTCGAGGTTTTGTCCTTATCCGCCCAAGAAGAAGTAGCAGACTTATAATGCTAGGGTGCATAGTACGACTGTGGATGAAATTCCTGAGGGAGAGCCCGTAACCGCTGGTAAGTTTCCTATCAACGAAAACCCTACAGTTGTTCTATTTGATTCTAGATCATCGCATTCTTTTTTGAGTCAAGCTTTTGTATAGAAACATGAACAACTATGCACAGAATTGGGGTATGGTTACCGTATAAGTTCAGCAGGGGCTGATGTTTTGACCAACCGGATGGTTCAAGGGGCAACCCTTGAATTAGGTAGCAGGAAGTTCCGAGTGAACTTGATAGTTATGCCTGGACTAGTTTTGGATGTCATTATAGGGATGAATTGGATGAAGGATTGGGGAGCAGTCATAGATATCGGAAGTCGAGTACTTACCCTTAAGGATCCCCTAGGTGAGGGTACTTTCTAAGTACCATTGCCTCGGAGAACAGACCTTGTAAGTGTTACATGTGCTACTAAAATTATTCCTATTCAATAGATTCCGGTAGTGTGTGAGTTTCCAGATGTATTCCCCGATGAGCTACCTAGTCTTCCGCCAGATAGGGATATTGAGTTTGGAATTGAGTTAATCCCCGAAACAGCTCCGATTTTAAGGCGACCCTATCGGATGCCTCCAGATGAATTAGTTGAGCTGAAGAAGCAACTAGAAGAGTTATCGAAAAGGGGTTTATCTGGCCAAGCAAGTCTGAATGGGGATGTCCCGCCTTATTTGTGAAGAAGAAGAAAGAGGGCACGTTGAGAATGTGCGTAGATTACATGCCACTTAACGCTGTAACCATCAAGAATAAGTATCCCTTGCCTCATATTGATGTTCTATTTGACCAGTTAGCCAAGGCTAAGGTGTTCTCAAAAATAGATTTGAGATCCGGTTATCATCAGATCAAGATTAGGCCACAAGATATACTGAAAACTGCATTTTCCACCAGATACGGGCTGTATGAGTATCTTGTCATGTCCTTTGGCTTGACAAATGCTCCTGCATACTTTATGTTTTTGATGAATACAGTTTTCATGCTAGAATTGGATAAGTTCATGGTGGTGTTCATCGATGACATTCTGGTGTACTCCGAGAACGAGAAGGATCATGAAGAGCATCTGAGAATTGTCTTGACCAGACTTAGAGATCATAAGCTATATGCTAAGTTTAGCAAATGCGAATTCTGGTTGAAGAAAGTTCCTTTCCTTGGTCACATTCTGTTAGAAAATGGAGTTTTAGTTTATCCAAGTAAGGTGCAAGAGGTTATGGATTGGAAGGCACCGACCATAGTTCCTGAGATTAGAAGTTTCTTAGGACTAGCCGGTTATTACCGTCGCTTTATACCAGACTTCTCGAAGATTGCCAAACCGATGACAAGTCTACTACAGAAGGATCACAAGTTTGTGTGGACAGAGGAGTGTGAAGTAGCTTTCCACACTTTGCGGAAACTATTGACCACTGCTCCTGTTCTAGCACAACCAGATATCGAGAAACCATTTGATGTGTTTTGCGACGCATCGAAAACTGGATTGGGCTGTGTTCTTATGCAAGAAAGGAGAGTCATTGCTTATGCCTCCCGACAATTGAGAAAGCACAAGGTTAACTATCCAACACATGATCTTGAACTTGCTGTAGTCGTGCATGCCCTAAAAATTTGGAGACATTATCTACTTGGTAATGTGTGCAACATTTTCACAGATCACAAGAGTCTCAAGTACATCTTTACCCAACCAAAGTTGAATATGAGACAATGAAGATGGTTGGAATTGATCAAAGATTACAACTTGAATGTGCAATATCATCCTGGAAAAGCCAATGTAGTGGTAGATGCTTTGAGCAGAAAGTCATATTACTTGAATGTGCAGCCATTACTTGAAGATGGGTTCGATCTGATGCATCCTGCTATGTTACATAGTATTTAGATTAGTTGCTCTTTGGAGAGTAAGATAATAGAAGGCCAGAAAACCAACAAGGGAATATTCCACATCAAAGAGAAAATCAAAGAAAAGTCGTCTCAGCACTTTAAAGTGGATGAACAGGGCGTGTTGTGGTTTGATGACCGTCTTGTGGTTCCCAAGGATCGAGAGCTTAGGAATAAACTCATGGATGAAGCTCACCTTTCTAAGCTATCTATCCATCCTGAAAGTAGTAAGATGTATCAAGAACTAAGACCTCATTATTGGTGGACCAAAATGAAGAAAGAAGTTACAGCATATGTCGCCAGATGTGACACATGTTGTAGAGTGAAAGCCATTCATATGAAACCTACCGGTATGTTGCAACCCTTGTCCGTCCCTAGTTGGAAGTGGGATGATATAAGTATGGATTTTATCTCAGGTTCGCCCACTACTCAAAAAGGACATGATTCGATTTGGGTGATTGTGGACCGTCTTACCAAGACCGCTCATTTCTTGCCTGTTAAAACAGAATATCGACCACCTCAATATGCTGAGAAGTATATCGCAGAAATTGTGAGGTTGCATGGTATACCAAGGACTATAGTGTCTGATAAAGGGTCACAGTTCACGGCTCACTTTTGGGAACATTTACACAAAGGCTTAGGAACTAGTTTGATTCGTAGTACCGCTTATCATCCTCAGACAGATGGTCAGACTGAACGAGTGAATGTTGTTTTGGAGGATATGTTAAGAGCCTGTGTATTGTCTTCTAAGGGATCATGGGAGTCATGGTTATCATTAGCTGAGTTTTCTTATAATAATAGTTATCAAGAAAGCATCAAGATGGCTCCATTCGAAGCTTTGTATGGCAGAAAATGTAGAACACCACTGAACTGGGTCGAGCCAGGAGATAGAAGGTATTATGGCATTGACTTTGTAGAAGAAGCCGAGAAGAAAGCTCATATTATTCAGCAAAATATGAAGGCGGCCCAATCACGTTAGAAAAGTTATGCAGACAGAAGGAGACCTCTTGTGTTTGAAGTTGGTGACTATGTTTATCTAAAGGTCACGCCAATGAAGAAGAAAAGGTTTGGAGTCTAAAGAAAGCTTGCCACTAGATTCATAGGACCATACAAGATCTTGGAAAAAAGAGGTCCAATAGTTTATAAGTTAGAGTTACCTGAGACAATGAGTACCGTCTTCCTAGTTTTCCATGTATCACTTCTCAAGAAGTGTTTGCGTGTTTCAGAGGAGAGGATAGAACCTCGAGGCATCCAACTCAAATTAGAGTTGGTGTACCATGAACAACCGGTCCGTGTGTTAGACACTAAAGAACGTGCTACTTGGAATAGTGTGGTGAAAACATACAAGATATAGTGGGATCATCATGATAAGGGAGATGCAACTTGGGAAACGGGAGAATATCTACAAAAAGCTTATGAAGATTTTTATAACAAATGGTTTGTAACCTAAATCTCAGGATGAGACTTTTATAAGGGGGAGGGCTGTAACACCCTGGTGTTATGCCAGCATTTAGGCACTATAAATCATGCACATTATGCATCATCAAGCATCCTAATCATACATGCCTAATCATGTAAATAATAACTGAAACACTGCTTCGAAACATACGAACATGCTCGTGAAACATGAATGTTGCATACACTTGTTTGGAGTTATTTTTGCCCAAATTATGCTTGCTAGATTAGTAAAACATGTTTGGCTATGATTTTAAATCATCTAGAATTATTTAGCACAATTTTTGGAGCAAAGTTTATATTTAAATTATTGCCAAATTTTGCTTTAAAAATAATTCTCCAAAATTAGGGTTTTGAGTTAAAATTGACTTTAAATTTATAATTCAAAATCTAGCAAGAATTGGACTTTGGACATAAAAGCAAAGTTGTAGAGGATTAAATTCTAAGCAACTTTTATTTTTGGGCCATTTTCAAAAGATATCATTTTCTTGCACAAAATGATATTTGAAAACTGATATTTGAAAATTTATTAAAAATAGAAATTTAGAAAAATGTTTTCTCCTTTCGCGGGTCGTCGCCCCATTTCTCGGCCCACGGCCGAAGCCAGCCCAGCGAACCTCCCACACCCGCGCCCGCGCCAGCCCACCTCGCCTCGGCCCAGCCCAGCCCCGCGCGCGTCTGGCCTGCCTCCGCGAAGCGCCGCGCCGTTCGCCCGCGCCGCATCCCGACCGCATCAGAACGTGATCACCGTGTGGCGACCATGCGCCGGCGACGCCCGCCTCGCGGCAGCCATGGCCTGACTCCACCTCCACGCGCGTGCCTTCTTCTGCCGACCGCACTGCGCTCCTCTCCACTCACTCCCGCCTGCTCTCTCGCTCTCCCATGCTCGCCCCTCCTCTCGCCGCGGCAGAGCACAGCACCGCTGAGCACCGCACCACCTCCGCCGCCGCCTCGCGCGAGCTCCACCGCACCTCCACCGCCTACTTCTAGTCCACAACTCTGCCTCGTTAAGCTCCATCATTTGCGCCTATGTTTGGCTGCCGTCGTCGAGGTGAGAGGCGGTTGTGGTCGGTTTTCGTCTCCGCACCACCGTGGCCGAGCTCGCCAGAGCTCGTGCCCGCGCGGATAGCCCGGCTCTACCTTCCTATCTTCCTCCTTCTGCGCGCACCATGCTCGCCTTGCCCTTGCACATCTTGTGCACCCCCCCCCCCGCCGTGCCTTACTGTGGCCGGGAGGTGCCCGCACGCGAGCATGCCGCGCCATCGTGTTGTCCGGAGCGCTGGCGCGGCGTGACCCCTTCGCCTCGGCCGAGCTGGGCCAAGTGGCCATGGGCCGAAGCCCTGAGCCAGGCCGCCCTTCCCCTTCGCTCGGACTACACAGGCCGAAAGTGGCCATGGGCCAGTTGGTTCCCACGGGCCGGCCCAGTAGTAATAGGAAGTTTTTGTTTTTAGTTTTTCTTTTTATTATTTGGAAAGAGAAATGATTTGGAAAATGTTTGTATACTCAAATTTGCTCCAAATCTATTGAAACAAATTTTGCTAGGTTCCTTGTCACCAGATCTACAAGATAAAAATATTGCATGTCATTTTTTATATACTTTTCTGTAGAGCTTTATTTAATCCTTGATATTGCTGGTAACTTGAAAAATGTGTAGAAAAACCTATAAGCTTCAGAAAAATATGATTCCAAGTTTGTTAATCTTCTTATGTAATGTGCTTCCTAGGAAAAATATGTGTCATGCATGTGCTATAGAAAAAGTATGAGGTGTAGTTCAAGTGCCTTTAATGGCTGATTTTTGTTATTTTTGCTAGAGAGCAAAATTTGTATAAAATAGGCATGTGATAATTTTTGTATAGTGATTATTTGCTGGGTAGAACATAGGAAAAATATTTCCTCTATTGTTTGACACTTTTCACAGTACAAAGTATTTTCATGTTCAAAATCATGCCATAGCTTGTTATTTTTGTGTAGGCTAATCCACTCATTCAAATACCATGAAAATCTGATGGTAGACTACTTAGGGTAGTACTGTGCTATGGTAATTTTCTAAGATTTTTCTAAGCAATAAAAATAGATGTTACTATTCAAACCTATTATTAATTAGGGTTTAATCAAGTGTTGCTTTATGTGTGATTAAGAAATTAGTGAAGCTTTGGTGTATCATTGAAGCATTTAATGAGATGTGTTGACTTAGCATATTAGTAGTAGAAGAGAATGCAGTAGATGACATGTGCTTGAAGTATATGTTCTTGGATGATGTTGACTACCTTGCATTCAAGCATATCCATTGTATTCATCTCATCCAATGCACCGATGGCATAAGCACTTACGCACATTGCATCATACAGGATCGCAAACCGAGAACCTAGTCGTCATACCCGAGGAGCCCGAGGAGCAGCTCGAGGTGCAGCTGCAGGAAGTGCCCGAAGCCGACGAGGAGGACGTTGAGGAACTTCTGGAGTGCCCCGATCACCGCCCGAGCTCCTTCGAGAGAGGCAAGCCCCAGAGCATTTCCCCCCCTGGTTTGCAATTATTAATTAAATGCTTTACTTTAATTGATGCATTATGTTCAGGAGTTGTTTGCAACCGTTGCTGCATTATACCTTGTCTACCTTTGTTATACTATATCCTTGTTACCCTGGTATCCGTAGTCGAGTCAATGCTTAGCTGGCTTAGACCGGTAGAAGTCGGGTGATTTCCTGTCACCTGTGAGCTATAGGTGGTTACCTGGATCTGCTTAGATGACTATGAAGTCATGGTATAACTAAGTGTTAAATGAAGTTGAGACCGGACGGAGACTTATAGAGTTTTGAACTGTAGTGCTTTCCGTCTATGTCGATTAAGGATTGATCGTTGTTGGGCCTTGAGTCATGTTGAACGCTTGCCTTACATTTAGCTGGCCGAATAAAGTACCTTCCGACCGCGAAGCTGGGAGATTATTCAGGCCGAGTAGATTGCCCGCAGCGCACTATGCTGGAGCAGGTGTGGTAGGACACAGGGGGCGAGATGATAAGACCAAAGTGCAGTCGGTCGGCCCCCGGGTACATGTGGTTCCGGCAAACTCGAGATTCCTGGATAGTTGACTCAGTGATCAATACCTCACTTTAGCTGGTGAGTGAGGTTTGTGTAAGGAATAAATCACCAGCTGGTTAGGAATCGATTCGAATCACCATCGCTCTTGGATAGTGAGCACTTGACTTGAGTGACTTCATCGTAGTAATGTTGATGGAACACTTGGACAGTTATAATGAATATGACATTATGGAAGTTGTTTAATGATCATTAGTTATCATTATTGGCTTAATCACCTGGTTGCTCTAGTGTAGGTGCAAATCTAGTCGACAGGTTATAAATAGTTAATTTGGCAATAATGCTTTTAGAAAGGTTCTTGAAATGCTAAAAATGCTTCTTTTTGCAAATGAGTCAGCTACCCTACTATAAAGCCTTCATAATCCTTGGTGTCACTTATTTTCGGTTATGTCGGGTAAGTCTAGCTGAGTACCTTCTCGTACTTAGGGTTTTATTCCCACTTGTTGCAGATGGGCAGATGTATTACGGCTATTGTATCAACTGCCTTTATCCTACGATGGGTGATGCTTAGGACCATGGGCATGGTCATTCCTTATGTCTCGTCTGATGGTTTTGTTGGAGATGATCATTAGCTGGCACTATATTTGAACTCCGTGTGAGTGTGTGTGGTTTTGAACAAATGGCTTCCGCTACTTTTATCTGAACTCGTTTTGTAATAACTATGTTTAAACTCTGATGTATCTGAGATGCGAACTTTTATGTAATATGTGATGGTGACCGCTAAACTTATTACGATCTTGGCTGGGATGTAAGTTGGTTTGAAATCCTTCATGATTTCATGGACTACCGGCTTATATGGGCTTAAGTTTGCTAAATCGTCTGCTCTGGCAGATGATTTTCTTACTTAATCTCATATAATTGGTTGGTTCTGTTACATAGCCCAGTCCCTCTTTGTAGAGAGAAGCACTTTGGCTATCCAAGCACATAAGCAAGCGGTCCTCACCACCATAGGCTTTGCCTAAGGCGCGAGTGAGCTCATTGACCTCCTCTTGAAGGTCTCATTCTCAACCATTAGTGAGGCATCACAAGTGAAACCATCACTACTAGATAAGGTAGAAGTAGATGTGCTACAAGAAGAGTTAGTGGGAGCAACAATGATAGGCTTATAGAATGATTCATCAATTATATCACAAGTTAAGCCTACATCACATGTTACCACATGCTCTTTCACACTTTGCTCATTAAGTAGAGAGAAATGAGCTTTCTCAAGCTTCTTGTGAGCCTTGCCAAGCTTCTCATGGGCTTCCTCTAGCCTCTCATGAGATGCATTGAGCTCATCAAAGGCTTGCTTAAGGGCTTTTAGTTCCTTTCGCAAGTCTTTGCATTCCCTTCTCTTAATGTCAAAATGTTCCTTAGCATCATCTAACATGTCAAGTAGTTCATATTTAGCTGGTTCATCATTATTGTCACTATCACTTTCACTTTCATTATCATGTTCTTCATCACATCCATCATCACAAGTTTGTACCTTAGTGACCTTAGCCTTGAAGCATGATGGAGTGTCGAAGAGAGAATGCTTCTCATTGATAGCTATGCTTGCAAGAGCCTTGTTCTTGGTTGTCTTGTCATCATCATCACTCGAGGAAGCATCACTATCTCAAGTGACCACATATGAATCACCCTTCTTCTTCTTGAAGGTCATCTTGTCCTTCTCTTTCTTTTCCTTCTCTTTCTTCTTGCTCTTCTTGTTGTCTTCATCATTGTCGCTATTGTATGGGCATTGAGCAACAAGATGATCCTTGATTCCACAATTGAAGCATCTTCTTGGCTCTTCCGTATTCTTGGATGAAGACTTCTTCCTTCTAGCACGGTAGCCCTTCTTCACCATGAACTTGCCAAATTTCTTAACAAAGAGAGCCATCTTTTCATCATCCATCTCATCAAATCTCAAGTCTTCATCTTCACTTGATGATTCTTGTTTTGCCTTGCCCTTGGATGATGTGGCCTTGAATGCCACACTCTTCTTCTTCTCATCCTTCTTCTCTTCTTTGTTCTCCTTTTCTTTCTTCTCATCATCATCTCTATATGTGTCATCGGTCATCACATCTCCCAACACTTGGTTTGGTGTCATGGTGTCCAAATCACTTCTCACTAGAATAGTGACCAATGTGCCAAATCTCAAAGGTAAGCATCTCAAGAACTTATGGGAGAAGTCCTTGTCCTTCACTTCTTCTCAAGTGCTTTGAGAACATTGACAAGCATTTGAAGCCTATGGAATATCTCTGGCACACTCTCATCCTCCATCTTGAAGCTTGCAAACTTCTTGAGAATATATGCCTTTGCACCCTTCATGGCTTGAGTGCCCTCAAATGACTCCTCTAACTTCTTCCATGCCTCATGAGCGATCTTAATGTTCTTGATTTGCTTAAATGTCCTCTCATCCAATGCATCATGAATGGCACTAAGAGCAATGTCATTGTTTTAGAGAAATACTTCTTTGGTAGTGGTGGGAGCCTCCTCATTGGCAATCTCAATCTCAATCACACAAGCCATGAGCAATCCACTAGAGTACCTTTTGGCTCTCTGTCGGGGAAAGGTCAAGAACCCCTCACAATCACAACGATCGGAGCCGGAGACAAGCACTTTTCTCCACTCAACAATCCTCACTTCTCCAAGTCATCTAGGTTGCGGCAACCACCTAGAGTAACAAGCGAATCCCACAGAGAAACACAAACACCAAGCACCTCTAGATGCAATCACTCAAGCAATGCACTTGGATTCTCTCCTAATCTCACAAAGATGATGAATCAATGATAGAGATGAGTGGGAGGGCTTTGGCTAAGCTTACAAGGTTGCTACATCAATGCAAATGGCCAAGAGAGTGAGCTAGAGCCAGCCAAGGGGCTTAAATAGAAGCCCCCACGAAATAGAGTCGTTGGGCTCCTCACTGCACACTACCTCTTGCTGACCAGACACGCTGGTCGGGGCGACCGGACGCACCAGCCAGCGTCTGGTCAATGGATGCACACCACATGTCGCCCTCATTCAACCTTAGTTATTTGATCTCAACGGTCATCACGCCTGCGCTTGCTCTTACGTTGCGATCGGACACACTCGAAGGGCGACCAGACGCACTGCCACTGCGTTAGATCAAGCTAAACCCACGCGCCACCTGTTAGCGACCGGACGCACCGGGCCTTTCTTTCAACACTGAGCCGAGCCATGTCAAGTTGTTTCTAGAGAGTTCCCTGAGCAACAAAACGATCACCGGATGTGTCCGATCAGGAGCGACCAGACTCGCCCATTGTCAGGTCCACGTCTCGCTCGCACAACCGCTTCCATCAGCGTTCGTCAGCCTCAACCGGATGCACCATCATCGAGTCTAGTCACCACTTGGACCAGAGTCTAGTTAGTCAACTGAGCATGCCCCCTTCTACGCGCCACTGATCGGACGTTGCCTCCAAGTCCGGTCGCTGCCAAAGCAGCATCCGGTCACCTCCAGACAGCACCTCCAAGTCTCAAACTTCGCCACCCTTGCTCAAATGTGCTAACCACCAAGTGTATCACTTTGTGCACGTGTGTTAGCATATTTTCACAAACATTTTCAAGGTTTTTAGCACTCCACTAGATCTAAATGCATATGCAAAGAGTTAGAGCATCTAGTGGCACTTTGATAACCGCATTTCGATACGAGTTTCACCCCTCTTAATAGTATGACTATCCATCCTAAATATGATCACACTCGTTAAGTGTCTTGATCACCAAACCAAAAAAACTCCTATGGAATATCAGCTTTGCCTTGAACTTTTTGTTTTTCTCTTTCTTCTTTTTCAAGTCCAAGCACTTGATCGTCACCATGGTCACACCATCATCATGATCTTCATCAATGCTCCACCACTTGGAATAGTGCCACCTATCTCATAATCACTTAGATAAATTAGGTTAGCACTTAGGGTTTCATCAATTCACCAAAACCAAACTAGAGCTTTCAACTACCCTCGTAAGGAAGCTCTCTAATGATAGTTATGATCGGAGTGGCACAAGAGACCACATCTTGCAGATGAGCAACATAACAACTAAGCTGAAGATGATGGAAATGGACATCTCTGATTGTTTTCTCGTGCACTTTACAATGACCTCATTACCTCAGTTCTCCCACTTGGCTATTAATTACAATAGTCAGAAAGTGAAGTGGTTTGTTAGTGAACTAATAACAAGATGTGTTCAAGAAGAAGAAAGACTCAATTAAAAGTCGTGACTATGTTAATAGTTACACCCATAAGAGGAATGGATCATAGGATTGTAAGGACAAAGGCAAACATATTAAGAATTCTCAAGCAAGACTTTCCAAAGAAACCACACCCATCACTTTGCAAGATATGTTAGGGTAATAAGCATAAGCAGAAGGATTGTATTGGTTATCTTAAGTGGCTCAATAGAAAATGTATAATCATCTACTATTAATCCATGTATACAAATTTTAGTCATCAATTTTGATGGATTGGCCTTACACATTGCACTAAGATTATGAATCAATAAAAATGATGGCTAAAAATTGTATACAAGGACTATTAGTAGATAATTATAACTTTCTATTAATCCACTTAGGAAAACTAATACAATCCTTCTACTTGTGCTGATTAATCTCATAGAACTTGCAAAGTGATAGGTCAACTTGAGTGTTAGATCCACCCTCTGACAATGGTTTCTTAGGAGAGTCTTGCTGGGAATTTTTAATTTGTTTGCCTTTGGTCTTATGATCCTATGATCCCTTCCTCTTATAAGTGTAAGTATTGACATAGTCAGGACTTTCAACTTTGAATCTTTCTTATTCTTGAACACGTCTTGCCATTAGTTCACTAATAGACAACTTTACCTCCAGAATATTGTATTCAATACCAAAGTGGGAAAACTAAGGAGATAATGAGGTAATTATAAAGTGATCAAGGAAACCATGAGAGATGTCCATTTCTATCCTCTTTAGCGTAGCTGCTATGTTGATCATCTTCATGATGTGCTCTCTTATGCTAATCCCATCATACTTATCATTAGTGAGCTTCCTTATGAGGGTGGTTGTAGAAGCTTTTCTAAGCCTTTGAATTGTTCCTCAACTTTTCTTAGGTACTCCTTAGTTGTCTTAGATTTTGGGATCGCTCCCTTTATTTCATCCTGAATGGAGGCTTTTATCCGGTATGTGGGGCATGCACTGGTCATTGACCATTGCCTAAGATCAAGCCAACACTACTCTAGCTTCACACCTAGGGGCCCCTAACCGCCTGACCGCCGTCCTCACCATCTGGCCGGCCTACCTCCCCACGAACACCCTTCTAAGCCCACTGGAGAAGGAGAAGGGGAGGGAGAGGGAGCGTCATGTCGCGTGGGAGAGGGAAGGGGCAGTCAGCACATTATTCGGGTGCGACTAGTCGGACTCGATGATTCGCATTGGGAGTAGGGGATCGGGGGAGTGCTAGCGCTAACGCCCAATAGAAAAAGGTTGAAAAAATAATGGACATGAATTGGGCCACTTGACCTTATTGTGTAATATTAGACTCGGCGTCGTTTATTCAATAATAAGGGGCTTGGGGTGCTCCGGTAGGGGGGCTCAAGCCCCCCACCCCCAACCCCCAAGATAGTACAGAAAAGGGAGGGGCATTTTTTAGTTCATACTTACCTTGCCTGCACAAGAAGCGGAAGGATTAGTGATTTGGATAGATATCATGGTGAAGTGCGCAAGGAAACAGCCCTGTCGCCGAGTAGTCGCACCATCACCGTCATGTGGACGTAACAGAAATGCTGGTTGATTGGTGATGCCGAGCATCAACGCCGCTAGACTTGTCGATGCCGCCTAGCCGCCACCATGTCCTCGTCACATGTCCATCCCACCACGCCAGTCGTCGTCATGCTGCCGCGCTGGGTGGGCGCTCTAGATCTGGCCATGGGCTGGGTGGGTAGGTGTGGAGATGTAGGTGCGGCATTGTATGATTTCACCATCATACTGGCTTCATGCCGCGCGGCGCCGTGGATCGACACTTAGCACCGCGTCGCCGCCCGTGGCACCACCAGTCCTATCGCGTCGTCATCGTGTCTGCCATGTGGATGACGCAGTGCACCTCTTCACGACGGGGCGAACAATGCGGGTGGGTGAGCTACCTTACCTTGGTATTCTCTCTCTGGTCTAGCTTTGGGTTCTCTTGGATTAGAGACCCCAATCCAGATCTAGATGTGTTTTCAAACTGGGGGACTCGAAGAACGCATGAGCGGATTTAGCAATGTGGCCTTGGGGGTGGGGGGGGCTTAAGCCCCCCTATCGAAGCCCCCTTTCAAATATATTAAAAACAAACCTGCAATACAGGAAAGCATTTTCAATCAATCAAAAGATCAGAAGACCCTCACGAACAAGAAGAGTGAATTTTCAGTCACTTTTGCAGGTATGCCTAACTACACACCATATAGTTGTAGTCAATTCAAAAGCCATCATCAGTCATTTACCTATAGAAAATTCCACTGTCATTCCTCCTTTTTGGTTGCATTGTTTGGCTGCATCGATCTGGTAAAAAACAAACCCTTTCTCCAAAGCAGTGTCAAAATAATTAGAGGGCTAATAAGTACTTTAAGGGATTATAAGACACTCACATTACTTGATTCACCCAACATAGTTGTGTCCTCAAAATCCCCTATATATATGGCCATGCTCCAAGAACTGATGTGTCGGAATAGAGACAAGGACAGCACAAAGATCCCAACAGAAGATGAAGGCACACGAGAGATTAAACAAACGAAGGAACTTCAATCATGACTGAACAACAGAGGGACTAAAGCAAAGATGACACCTTGAATTGAAACCAAGTAAAGATGATGACGACGAGGTGAGGATTGCCCAGACGGACTTGTTGACGATGTTGCGCGGCGTCCACCCCTGAGGGACAACCAGTTAAAAATGTCAACTATATATATTGTTCTAGGAATCGACATCTGGACCAATGCATATGTACAGAATAGAGACCCCTTCCATCAAAAGAAAGGATGCAAATAGAGTGTAGAAATTTATCAAATTACAAGAGATGATGCAACTACTCGCTTAATAGTCAAGATATTAGCAACTGCAAACAACAAAGAAAATCAACAGACTAAGGAAAATCTATGTTGAAGTGTCAAACGAAATAATTTCAATCTTGCAATTAGTAACTAACTAATAGGAAAGGATGCAAATAGAGTGTAGAAATTTATCAAATTACAAGATATGATGCAACTACTTGCCTAGTCAGAGACGCATTTCGTAGGACACATGAAAAGCAAAAACTATGATGGCACAGACATACTATGCATGGGACCTGGCATCACCAATCACCATAACTATAGCAAGTGATTAGCTACTGATCCATGAGTGGCAGACTGGCATCACTCTATGCTCTATTTAACAAAACCAATAATTAATCGACACAATTGCCAAAGCATGCATATATCTGATTATCACACACCAGATTAGGACTTCGACGGGGCGGTGATACTTGCCTGTCCAGTCTAGTCCAGATTACTCACAACAGAATGGAGCCATCATCGCCAGTTTTTTCCACCGATCAAAGCACGGCAAGGCAAATCTTGCCGCTAGAGCAACAATCGCCGCTTGTGAGCTAATCAGATTAGGACCAAATGACTACTCAATTGGGAATACCAAAACCTAACCCAAGCCAGGTCATCCTAGAAAACCAACTCACCAGATTCCTTTTCTCGTTTCTCAGGGAAGTAATCCATCTTGGCATGGGCTTAGGCGGCACCTTGACGCGCTTTGCCCGCCCCCGAGTTGCAAGCTTCGTCGTCACTGCCTTCGGCTTGGTCGAAGCACTGGCGGCGGCCTCCGACGGGTGCCTGCTCGCGAGTGCTTGCCGCCGGTTACTGCACCGTGCCGCATCCGTCGCCGAAGTAGGCCACCGGAGCTGGAGAGGTTGTCGTCGCCGGGAACCAGGAGGCGGCGGAAGTCGCGATGTTTTTTCCTTTCCGCGGTCGGTTGAGGGAAGAGGATGATGTTCCACCAGGGGATAATTCATGGTACCTTGTAAAAGTACCTCCTTTCGGGCTCCAATCCCTTCATGAGGCCATCGAAGATGAATCCCGGATCCCTCTAGGCGACGCTGCTGTTTGCTGGCCAATCGCACATGTGCTTCTGCTCATACGTGCCCACCTCCTTCCACTCCTTCTCGTCCTCCTTCTGCAGCCCATACCTGATGACCCTGTCCTCACAATCGCCGCACACAAACAGGACCCACATCTCATCGACGCCATCTGCGAATGCGAGGTGCACCTGCTTGGGGCTGGTGGGGTCGCCGACAGAGACGTCAGCTGAGACAGCGATGCGGTGCTTGCCGTGGGGGAGCGGGTTCTGGTCGTGGTCGATGTGGTGGTAGGAGAGTTCAAAGGTGGAGCTGGGGGTGCCCTCCCCGGTGACGACGGGTGCGAGTTGCCTGGTGAAGCAGAGGGCGAGGTCAGGGGCCTGGGTTGGGGCGGCGGTGTGGATCGGGACCGGAGGGTTGAAGGGGGGAACGAAAAAGCAAGAGAAGGCACTGGTGTCTACGCACGTGGGTGGGGTGGAGCGATGAAGTGGGGAGATCAGGGGTGGGAGATCCAAAGAATATCGGCCGTCGGATGTGGTTGAGCAAGGAGAGAGAATGAGTGAGAGTTAATTTGGTGCGCATGTTTTTAATGTCATCTTTTTCTGTGTGTGTTTTGTGGGGTGGACGTAGTTTAGGTCGTGACTGTAGAGGTGGAATTTGTTTGGTGGCTGTAGGATAATTTAAAGTGGTGTATTATAGGGGTAGAGATTTTGGGAGGAAATCAGGCACGTGTTGTGGTTTTCAGCCTTCGTTTTTGCGCCTTCACGTGGGTTTTAGGCGGTCTGGCATTTTTGATACACACGATCGTTTTTCAAATAAAACTTTGCATACATACCATATATATATATATATATATATATAAATGTAATTTTTTCAGTAGGAGTACACACAATTAAATTTAGAATTTGTTCCAATCACTGGAGCTCTGTAGCAGCGTAGCACAGCCGTGGCGGGGCATTGGGCGGCGGCGGGGCCGAGTAGGATGATGGACAGTGCCATCGGAAGGAGGAAAAAAATCGAGTAATTGCTCACTCGGGTGAGGATTAGATAGATCCTAAAAAATATTAGCAGTATGTCCGTGATAGCGCTACGGTAAAACCCAAAACACGATCAAATTCATGTCATAATTTTATATGGCCAGTTTTTCAAATATAACTTTTGCATACATACAATTTAAATATATATTTACGTAATTTTTTTGGTAGGAGTACACACAATTCAATTTGGAATTTGTTCCAACTAACACAAAGAAATTCATTTAATCTATGTCTTTTGGAAACATTTGGGAGCCAAATTTCTTAGGAGAGGGCTTGTCTCTATAACTAAAAAATGGTAAAAGACGCGGGGCTAGGTAAAGGAAGAGGGAGGCTGCGCTAGGGTTTCGCCCGAGCTCGGCGGCCGCGTATGCTAGAATCAGAATCGAATGCACAACATATGTATGCCAGGATCAATGTCACACCTAATTTTAAGGATAAAATAGGATGAAAAATCTTATATGTGCCCAGAGATCAGTCACACACATAAGTCAATAAATTATGAATAGTATCATCACAAGTGTTTATTATATCATGAATAAGACAAAGTTATCACATAAATATAGCGGAAATAATAATAGATCTCTCGCGGAAAGCTCCATTTCACAGGGATGTTGACTGTTTGACTATAAGTCTAGTAGTCCTAAGGGAAATCATCATACCCATAGCAATATGTTACTCATCTGGGATTTTTATCCAAATAATGAAAATAAACAAGCGTAAGTACATGTCGTACTCAACAAGTGTAACATAGAGTTTATGAGGCTCAAAAGGCTTGACATAGGTTTAACAGAGTTCAGCTTTTAGTTGTCACAATTTTAGCTTAAGAGTAGCAACAAGTTGTTTCAATTCCCAATGCAAAACACATGATCAAATGTAAACATGAATAATAAATAGCATAAACAGATAATTCTGAGTGTTCATCTATTCCATAAGGGTTCCAAGGCTACTCGTGACCGTGAGCACGACTGATATACCAATTTTACACTTTGCAAAGGTTGTACACTTTTACTGTGAGTCGTGATACCCATATGCCTGGGTTAATTACTCCCAAAACGCTTCTAAGGTGAGCAGGCAGGGGTCACTATAAAACCTTTCAAAGGTTCATCTTACATTCACTCGGCAAACAGATATAGAAACCCCCTGTCAAATGGCACAATTCCCTCACGACTATACACATAAGAGTAGAGGTTGTCCTATACCTGATTAGTCAAGCCATTCTTACGTCAATAAAGGTAACCACTAACAAGCTAGAAAATATCCTCATACTGAGCTAAAGTCATAGCCATGTAGCCCTCACAGCTGTACTGTAAATTCCAGATGATCACTTACAGATAAGTTCTTAGAGAGATGAATCTAAAGCATTTAAATATATATATATATATATAATATACGTAATTTTTTCAGTAGGAGTACACACAATTAAATTTGTAATTTGTTCTAATCACCAGAGCTCTGCAGCAGCGTAGCGCAGCCGTGGCGGGGCAGTGGGCGGCGGCGGGGCCGAGTAGGACGATGGACAGTGCCATCAGAAAGAGGAAAAAAATCGAGTAATTGCTCACTCGGGTGAGGAATAGATAGATCCTAAAAAAATTAGCAATATGCCCGTGATAGCGCTACGGTAAAACCCAAAACACGATCAAATTCAAGTCACAATTTTATATGGGCAGTTTTTCAAATATAACTTTTGCATACATACAATTTAAATATATATTTACATAATTTTTTCGGTAGGAGTACACACAATTCAATTTGGAATTTGTTCCAACTGACATAAAGAAATTCATTATTTGGGAGCCAAATTTCTCTCGATAGGGTTTGTCTCTATAACTAAAAATGGTAAAAGCCGCAGGGCCAGGTCGAGGAAGAGGGAGGCCGCGCTAGGGTTTCGCCTAAGCTCAGCGTCCGCGTATGCCAGAATCAAAATTGAATGCACAACATATGTATGCCAGGATCAATTTATTCGTACGTGACATGAGGCTTTATAGCAAGGATAGGCTAACTTTCTTTGACCCCAGCGCCTAAGGGACACATTCTAATTTCCTTAATTCCTTTGCACCTAATTACTAGGTGAATTCTGCCTTCTCCTCAGAGAACCAAACCCACACTTGGATTCCATCCAAGCTCCCAACTGAACCAACCATTCCCTTACCAAGGGAACCACCCAAAACGAACCAGAGCCATCTAATTTCGAAGAAGTCCAAGTCGATCTTGTCCGTGAGCACGGCTGATATATTGGTTTTACACTCTATAGAGATTGCACACTTTCACCATGAGTCATGTTTTCCACATCACGGTTCACACTACCTATGTGCTTCGTGGGGTCACACTATAAGGCCATTACAAGTCCTCCAAGCCTGTTTTACACCCCCTCTAAGGTTTCGCCGTGGGTACCAACACCACTGCAGAAGTAGTAGTAGTAGCAATAGTAGTAGTAGCACTAGAAGTAGTAAAAGTAGTAGTAGTTGGAATATTATATTCAAAAAGTTGGAATGTTCAATTTAAAAAGTTAAACAAAAAAGTTGGAATGATATAAATAGGTTTTCAAAAAATTTAAATGGTGTTGTAATGTTCAATTTTAAAAGTTAAAAAAATAAAAAAAGAACTAGAAGTGGTAAAAGTAGTAGTAGTTGGAATAGAAGTAGTAAAAGTAGTAGTAGTTGGAATATTATATTCAAAAAGTTGGAATGTTCAATTTAAAAAGTTAAACAAAAAAGTTGGAATGATATAAATAGGTTTTCAAAAAATTTAAATGCTGTTGTAATGTTCAATTTTAAAAGTTAAAAAATATATATAAAAAAGAACTAGAAGTGGTAAATAGGTTTCAAAAAGTTAAATGCAGTTAGAATTTTCAATTTAAAAAGTTAAAAAAATATAAAAAAAACAGAATTAAAAATTTTGAACTATATGGTGCCTTACCCAAACCAACAGAATAATTATGTGCATTTTTTTTAGAATGGCGCATGAAACACCAAGTTCAATGAGGTTCTGTCCCTTCAACTTTTAAGCTACGTTGCATCTCCCTACATTGGCGAGGTGGCACTAATGTAGCAACTGCTGGGCAACGGCCAACACACTCCGTCAATGGACTGGCCCACTTCGTTTCCTCAAAACCGTCCCGCACCGGCCACTTCCTTCTCCCGTACAGCCTCCTCATCCCGTGAGGGCCGTGACCCCCCGCATTCCCCCCACCCGTGACTCCCACGAGGCACGAGCAACGGAGGCGGCGGCGGATTGAATCCCCCAGGCGGCGACGAAGGTGGCGGCGGAGTCGTCGACCATGTCAAGCAGCAAGCGCGGCCACAACACCCGACCCAAGCGCGCAACTCACGCGGCCAGTTCGCCCCGCGCGCGAGGTGTACCTCGTTCGACTACGACACCGACGTCGACGTCGATCCGGCCACAATGCGGTTGGCATTGGAGGTTTGGGCGACCGGAGGGAAGCGCGGCAAGGGGCAGCGTCCAGCGGAGGCAAGAAAAAGGTTTCGGTCTCCAGCGCGAAGAGGGGCAAATGGGCGCCTTCCACCTCATCGAAGAAGGTAAGAGCGATTTTTCCCCCTTTGGTGCGCTGTGTGAGATTTGGATGCCATTCAGAGTTAGAGTTTCGTGGCTTGGGGGCGATGAGCACGGGTGGTGCCCGGTGCTTGGATGGGGACATAGCAGGGTTGCCGTGTCTCGAATAATTCGTTACCAAAATAGCCCTTCAAATTAGTAATGGGTTTCTAGACATTTGTGTTACCCATGTCTGTGAAGTTCTTGTACCACCTAAACTAAGCATTCCATAGCCTCGATGTCAGCAGTTAGCACCTGGTATTAAGCAATTTTCTTTTTGACGTATGGTTGCTAACTACATTAGTTCTTTTCAATTAACTGAAGCAATGCTATGAATCTAGCAATTTTCTATTTGATAGATATGATTTGCTATGTCCTTAGATCTCAATGATTGTTTGTAGCTATAAGTTTTCTATTAAAGCTTTATGCATCTGTATCTGCATTGATATATCCTATATAAGTTGAAATCCAAAATCATCTGTAGTTTGTAGTTCGGAAAGGAACCACATGCAAGTCGTGTTGGCATTATACATTCATACTGGTGCAGGTTTTGACTAACTGGATGACAGCTGTAGAACTTGGTTACTGTACTGGGGTTGTATAGGTTCTACTGGCTTGCTCGTGCACCTTAACCAAACATACTGTGATGAAAGGAAAATGAGAGTCCTGTTTCAGTCTCAATTTAGTCATGACAGCATACACAACTATGTTTTATTGTTTCTAAGTGCTTTGTTCAGTAATAACCGTAATTTTTTTAATTGAAGGTTCCCAATGACAGTGTTGAGGAAGACAAGTCTGGGTCATTTGCTTTGTACACGATGACAGTTATGACCTTTCTGAGTTCGAAGAACATCATCATCCTGAAGCCATGGACAAGCTCAAATGGACAATTGAGCTGGCTAAGGACGATGCCGAAGGCTCCATCGATCACTATGCGGACGAGTATGCGAAGAAGGCAAAGCGTGATGTTGAAAACAGATTTGATAAGCTCTACCAGGAGATCAAGCAGAAGTACAAGCGGAGGAACTGAAGTGCATGCTGATATGTAGTTCTCTTTTGGTGTAGTATAAATAAATGCAAGTAGTGCATGCTGATGCTGGTAGGTAGTGTGTTGGTATGTCTGCAACCACTACAACTATGTCGTATTAGTTTATTGGTTGCTCTCATGGGAATATAACTCAGACTTAGTAGTTTGTGGCAACATCTGGGGACACCTGGTAGGTTAGTTTGGAAGAAATAATGTATATTTGGCAAGTGCCATGATGATGGGAACCACTATATGCAATTAATGTCTATGGTGTGCATAACTTGTGTTCAGTTTCCTAAGTCTATGGTGTGTTCTGGAACTGATCAGTGGTCAGTGGATGGATGGATCCCTCAAGTGCAAAGAGCAAATCCTCCCATCGTTTGTACCCTTTTCTGCTCCATATAATTACTGTGTTGATAATGTGCTGTCAGATGTTTTCAAGTAATGAGACAGTACTGATGTTGTAGGTTTGTGTTTTTGAAGATTTTATGTGTTCATATATATAATAATATGCTTTGAACATGGGCGTGGAGACCTGCTGTGCACTAGCAGCCCGCATGAGTTTTTGGGCCTGTTTGGATGCTACCCTGGAGTAGTTACCTGGATATTTCACCTGCCTATGAGCTGCCTGTTATTGAGTAGTAGAAAATTGCCTGGTCAGGCATACTAGGATTGTTTGGTTCAGATACTGAAATCATGTCTGTGTGAAGAACGGTGAGGGCACGGCGATCTAGCGGCACCGGCGACAGGGAGACCAGTGGCTGCAGGGAGGCCGCGACGACGCCTGGTGAAAGAGGCGTCTGCGACGCCGCCTTGGAAAGAGGAAGCGACGATGCCTATAGGGAAGTTGATCGTGCACTTGTACATACACCACTATACCAGATCCGATCCTGTTTCAATACCTAAACGGGTTCTACGTTTTTTTGTATATGTTCCTGTGACTACTAATGACACAAACACATATATGGTGTAGTGGTAAGCACCTATCTTCTGAACTCTGAGGTCCCAGGTTCTGTTCCTGTGACTACTAATGACTAGGGATGAAAACGGTATGGATATTTTTCGACCGTATTCGAAACCGAATCCGTTTAGAGGGGTTGAGATCTGTCCGTATCCGAGTCCGGATATCCAACATCCGATACCGTATCCGTATCCGAATACTCAAATCGCATATTTATGATGTCGATATCCAATCGTATCCTATCCGACATAGTTGACACTATCCGTATCCGAATCCGGACAGAAATATGAAAAAAAATGTAATATCGGTGATATCCGTCCGTATCCGATCCGTTTTCATCCCTACTAATGACACAAAGACAGATATGGTGTAGTGGTAAGTACCTATCTTCTGAACTCTGACGTCCCAGGTTCAAATCCTGATGGTGATTTTTTATTTAATTTTTTTACTTAACCACTGTGCTCGAGAACCTTAGGTATTGCAATGATTTAGTCTTCGTTGCTATATGTACAATCTTTTTGCAACGCAAGAGACTATTACGTACAACAAAACATAATCGTTGCAACATACACGTGTTTTTAATTTGTATAAGCTTCTGTGGCTACTAATGACAAGAACACAATTATGGTGTAGTGGTTAGTAGCTTTCCTTTAGAGTTAAAGGTCTCATGTTCAAAACCGGGTTACTCCCTCCATACTAAAAAATAAAGTCGTTTTGACAGCGACACGGTCTTCAAAGTATTACTTTGACTCCTTGTTTTTATAAAAATATTTATCAAAAAGTGATATATGCATATTTTTATGAAAGTATTTTTCAAGACAAATCTATTTATATGGCTTTCACATTTTCAAACTCAACAACTTAAAAGTTATTCATGATTTATATTTCCAATGTTTGACCCAAGCCTTGTCCAAAACGATTTTATTTTTAGTACGGAGCGAGTACACATCTTTTATTTTTTTAATTTTTTTTCCTAAAAGCGTAGTGCTTCTAAACCTTAGTGATTGCAACGATTTATTTTTTCGTTGCTATATGTACAGCTCTTTTACAATGCAAGCGATTATTACATACAACGAATCATATTCGTTGCAACATAGACACGCTTTTTGTAACCATCAACTAAAGAGTTGCAATATCATCTCAGTATTCTAACGCCAATAAAACTACCCGCAACACAAATCAAATCGTGGCAACAGTGACCACTTATTGCAACCGGTTTACCATTGGTTGCGATAGCACTTACTTATTGCAACGATCTTCGCACTCACGGCCACAAAAAAATTTGTGTGACAAAAATTCTACCTATCGCAACCGAAGTGCAAATGGTTGCGATAACACCCCTTATTGCAACCAAATCTTGCCATTGCGACAAAAAAGCGTGGCATAAGGATCCGAAGTTAGTAGTGTATTGAACAAACGATAAGGTCCAATGGCCCAACTCATGTCCTTTATTTTTTTCAACCTATTTCTATTGGGCATCAGCACTAGCACTCCCCCGATCCCCAACTCCCAACGCGAATCATAGAGTCCGACCGGTCGGACCCGAATAACGCGCCGACCGCCCCTTCCCTCTCCCACACGGCACGGCGCTCCCTCTCCCTCTCCCTCTCCTTCTCCTTCTCCGGCGGGCTTAGAAGGGTGTTCATGGGGAAGTAGGCCGGCCAGACGGTAGGGACGGCGGTCGGGCGGTTAGGGGCCCTCAGGGGTGAAGCTAGAGTAGGAAGGACCCGAGTGCTCACTTCAATGAACATACGTAATGATATATTCTCTTTAAAGTGACAAAGCAATACATGGACAGTAGAATTGTAGAAATGCTTTCCAAAATGATGAATCTTGAGGAGCCGAGGTATTAATAGTTAATAATACAAATAAACACCTAGAATCTATAAGAGAGAAAAACAAATATTTCATTTGATCAAAGATTCAGATGCTTACCTGACATGATTTGTCGTATTTGTGTTCAATACTAAGTAGATTCTCCTTCCTTTGAAATTTCCCCAATGGTAATATTTGAAACCCCAATGGCAAATCCTAATAACTGCCAACTGGCTAACCCTAAAATCGCAAAGAGGAAAAACGATGATATTTTGTTTGCTTGAAATAAATTGGTATGCAAAATGCAATACAAAATTTGGGGGGGCATCCCACGTCTGATTGCATCCCAATACTGTAGCCTCCAAGAGCAGCCTTTGCGAAGAGCAAGAAGTGAAGAACGGGAACCGCAATCTGAATTGTGAAGGAAGAGAGCTTGGTTGCTGTCGATCGGTCGTTCCGCCTGTTCGCTGGTTGGTTTCTGGGTTGATAAGCCTGGCCGGTGCTGGCCTGTTATGAGAGAAAAACATTGTATCATACCTGATAAGTCCTAGCTGATTCTAAGGATGAGGAGCCGAGGAGCTCCACCGCCTGCCGGGTGCCGGCCCTAGATGGCGGTGAACTGTGAGCCCCCGTGTTTTCCCTCCTCACGGTGGTTGAAACTTTGGGAAAGAGAAGCGACAGCCTCGCCGCCTAGCAGAGTAGTGGACTCGCGTTTCAGCGTTAGCCTGTTTCCTTGTTGGGCCGGCCAAACGTCAAAGCCTGCTTGTGGCCTGTGGATGTATGGACTCAGGGTCTAACGGAGTTAGGGTGGTGCACGTCATGATCAAACTTGGTTTTCACCGGCTGTGGGTAGACATGATTATGAGATTGATGACTACAGTGTTCTGTTCAATGGTGCTCGACTTGATTCTTTTGTTCCAACAAGAGGGATCCGTCAGGGGGATCCAATCTCACCCTATTTGTTTCTGTTAGCAGCGGAGGGCGTTTCGTGCCTCCTAAACGCGAGAATTCTGTCATCCAACCTCAGTGGAATTAAAGTGGCAGCATCGGTTCCGATGGTCAGCCACCTATTGTTTGCAGATGATAGCCTGCTATTTTTCAGGGCAGATAGGGAGAGAGCGCGGATGCAGTGATGGATGTTCTGAATATCTATTGTCAGGCCTCTAGACAAAGGATCAATACAGATAAGTCGTCTATACGCTTTGCCAAGGGTGTAAGTACCGGTCTTTATGGGGAAATTATGGATTCTCTCGATGTACACAACGAGGCCCCGAGTGAGAAATACTTAGGCATGCCCACGGATGTCGGATTGTCCACGAACGGAGCGTTCAAGTATTTAAATGATAGGGTGTGGAAAAGGGTCCAAGGATGGATGGAACAAACATTATCAGCCGACGACAAGGAAGTTCTGATCAAAGCAGTGGCACAAACTGTGCCACCGTTCTCTCTGTCTTGTTTCAGGTTGTCGCACGGTTTATGTCAGCATATTGATGTGCTATTCCGGAGCTTCTGGTGGGGAAGCAAGGAGGGCAAAAGGAGGACATGCTGGGTAGCATGGGAAGAGATGACTAAACCCAAATTTCTGGGAGAAATTGGGTTTAGAGACATTGAGATTTTTAACCTCCCTCTGTTGGCTCGATAGGCGTGGCGTAATCTTCAGGAACCATCTTCTCTCAGTGCAAGAATCCTGAAAGCAGTCTACTTTCCGGACGTTGATTTTCTGAGTGCGGGGCTTGGCTCCTCGCCATCCAGGATATGGAGAGCCATTGTGGACGGCAAGGGCGTTCTTGAAGATGGCATGATTCGCAGGATCGGCACAGGTGAAGAAACCTTTATCTGGTGTATGAACTGGTTGCCGAGGGACGGTATGATGAGACCGTTCAGCTACATCAGCAACACACCGCCAGAGAGAGTTATCGATTTGATTGACCCAGTGACGAAAACTTGGGATCAACAGGCACTAAAGATGCATTTCATTCCCATGGACTAGGAACTGATACTGAACATTCTGCTTACTACCAGGAGACAACACGACTTCTGGGCGTGGCACTATGAGAAGAACGGGGTGTTTTCAGTTAGACGAGGATACGTCAATAATTGGGAAAACAGAACAAATTGGATTGAACATAATCTAGGTAGGTCTGATGTAAGGACGGATAAAAAAGACTGAACAGATTTGTGGAAGGTTAAAGTCCCGTCCAAAGTTCACGTCTTCCTGTGGCAACTTGCAAAGCACTCATTACCTACGGAAGAGATGTACGACACCGAAGGAACATGGCACAAAACCAGCAGCTGTTCCTTCTGTGGCCACCAGGATTCATGTTGTCATTCCTTGCTGGAGTGCATCAATATGGCCAAGTGTGTTTGGACATTACAAGGCAAAGAGATCTTGGAGTACAGAAATGAGATCCGGTCCCGGTTGGAAACTAGCTCTACTCCCGGTTTTCCAACCCGGACTAGCAATCCGGGACTAAAGGTGTTGTTCTTTAGTCCCGGTTTGTCACAACCGGGGCTAAAGATCCTCCAGCTTAAAAAAATAATAATATCTCCCACTGCTGCGCCCCATGAGATTCGAACCCAACACCTCATGCACTGTCTCGCACGTAGCTTACCACCCCACCTACACAACACATCTAACAATGGATGGGATGCTTTCCTTTTTGAACTAACTCATCGACCAACCGGGACTAAAGGGTCTACCTTTAGTCTGGGTTGGTATTACCAATCGGGACTAAAGATTGGAGGACTTTTAGTCCCGGTTGGTGGCTCCAACCGGGAGTAACACTGGTAGAGAACAAAGATTTACTCTCGGTGGGGAACCCCCTCTAGTACCGATTCCCCACCCGGGAGCAAGCATCCGGGACTAAAGGGTGGTCCTTTAGTCCCGGGTCAGAAACCGGGACTAAAGAGGGACCTTTAGTCCCGGTGGGTAACACCAACCGGGACTAAAGGTGCCTCCTGACATGCCACGAGGCCGGCACCCTTTAGTCCCGGTTGGTAATACCAACCGGGACTAAAGGTTATTTTTTTTCTTTTCATTTTTTGTTTTCTTTTCAAAATAGGTTTTCGAAGTCGTATTGTACGCTGCTAATTATACATTTATACGCGCGCATAGTATGTTTCGGTTCAAGCACAATGAACGTATTAAATCACACAATTCAAGCATAGAATATATATATATATATATATATATATATATATATATATATATATATATATATATATATATATATATATATATATATACACATGCATGCATGCATATGTGTATTTTACATTATATTATTTCATGTGCATATATTACAAAAGATTGCATTACAATTGTTGTGATATAACAAGTTTCCTCTCATCCTCTAGCTTGGCTTCCATGGCAGTGTTGGGTCGAAGTAGAACTCGTCCTTGGAATCGATGACCTGGTCATTAAAAAAACCGGCTATAGACTCTTGAATTGCTTTGATTTGGTCTTGCCGTATGACCTTTTCCTCCAACCATCGAGCCTACAGGTTTAAATTAAAGGAAAATAAATTAATATATGTACATACATACATATATATATAAAGACATAGTATAACACAATCAATAATAATAATTAAATGAATATATAGTGTATTTTTAACGTACTTTGAGGGTCTCTGTAGGAGTTCTTTGGGAGACCACCTTGATAAACTTGCAAACATAGTAACCACAGTAGTTGTTCCCCTGTTCCTGCCTCAGACACCACTTTACAAGAAAAGATTTGTCATCATTTCTGATGATCCGGTGAAAGCTATATGTTTCATTAATAAAGATGATGCGATTTAGGGGACTTACTTTCAAAGGGATTACATTCAGTGGCGCTTTACATTTTTCCATGTGTTGCTTCTCAATAAAGGTTTTCCAAACACTGCCCAATAAAAAATTTGCCACATCATCAGATATAGTTAATCATCATGTTTGTATGTATATATAGTTGCTAGAGATACCGAAATTACCTCTGGATAATATCTATCATATCTTGGTAGTCTTGTTGTGGTTTTCTCATCGAGTCATAGATTATCAAGTGACTTTTCACCAGATCGATGTCCATCAATATCCAGTGATTGCTGCATGTGTTTATAGGATATAACGCATAACTCATTAATTAACTAGAATCAACATATGAACCATTAAGGATGATCGACATTATTAACACTCACTTGAAGTTGTAGGGAAAGAGTATATCCTTCTTGTGGCGTTGGTTCACTAAGAAGTTCATGAGGTTACTCTCTGACTCAGACTTTCAATTAGGCATTGGAGTCACTGGGTCTTTGAATACTATATGAGGATCAACAAAACCAATTTCATTGCAACCTTTTTTTCTAAGATCTGTCATTGTAAATCTGCATATATATAGTACTTGTTAGGATAATTTATATGCATATACACACATATGATGAGTTTAATAATAGATCAAAAGAATTATTACTTACAGGCAATAGCAGCTAATGATAACTTTGTCCAGAGAGGTCAGGTGGCATAGTTGATGAAATTCTACAAAGTCAACATACATAACATCATCGTCATGGAACCAATGTTCATCTCTAATTTTGACACCAATGCAAAAGTCTCCACCAGTAGACGCCTGCATGTACCACTTGTTTAGCAGGTACATTTGCGTCCCCAGATCACCTAAGGCTTGAGGGTTGTATAGACTCTGGCCTAGTACATATTTTTTCTTCCAAATATCAACCTCCGCCGCACTCTCAATGTTTCCATCACCAAACATCTAGTAAAGGTCGAGACCAGTCTCTTCAATAAATTCACCAAGGTGATCTAAATCGACATCCGGAGGTATGTTTGCCTGATGCATTAATCCTAAATTCGAACCATATTCATTACCAACAACTAGCGGGGGGACTGATTGGTGCGATTGTTGTCCGAGTTGTGCAACTCCTTTCCCTGCCCGCTTCTTTTTCTGTGCCGCCTCAATTGACTTGGTGAGAGTGCGGTCATAGTCCGTTGCTTTAGACGGCTTACGAGATTCCCGCTGTTGTTGCTAGTAAGAAGCCACCTTTTTTCTTAGAATATCTGGAGCTATGAAGAGGTACGGTTTCTCCGGGTTACTCCTTGCTTCTTTATCCTTTTTAAGTTTGTCATAGAATCTGGACATATCTTTTTTATATGCATCAGTTACTTCTTCCTTCTCTTCAGATATTATTTTTGGGAATAGCCCTTGGTTTCACGATGGCTTTCTTTGCTAGCGGGGGCTGGTTCTTCGTTTGCGGGGCTGGCCTCTTGCTAGTACTTGGCTTCTTGGTAGGTGGGGGCGGGGGAGGCGTTGGAGACCTCCTTGGAGGTGGTGGCAGCGGCGTTGGAGACCTCCTTGGAGGTGGTGGCTGTGGCGTTGGAGACCTCCTTGGAGGTGGTGGTAGCGGCGTTGGAGACCTCCTTGGAGGTGGCGGCTGCGGCGTTGGAGACCTCCTTAGAGATGGTGTCGATGCAGCCTTGCCTTCCAACACATTGCCATCATACAGAGCACTATGATGATCTGGCGATTGAACAATTAGACTTATGTTGGGGGAGGATCTGCTACAAAACAGGAATGACATATTATTATGAGAAGATTGTTAATTATTTAAGCCAATATAAATTAAAGATGTAGTTTTTTCATCCACACCTATGGTGAGGTAGTTTAGGAGGAGGTGGAGGTGACATCTTGGGAATGATGATGTAGCGCTTGCGCCATAGAATGAATGTCTTCTCTGCTTCTCCGAGAGTCTTCTCGCCATCACCTCCAGGAATGTCAAGAGGCAAATCACTAAAACCTTTTTCAGCTTTATCTACCGAGATGGTAGCATATCCTTCTTAGATTATATTCCCATGAATCCTTGGTGTCTTGGTTCAGTCGATAGGATTAACAAGACCGATAGCCACCTTGATTGTGGAATTCCCCTTCGGAATGTGTAGCTCACACGATGTACAAGGTTCAGTGACGTCATCCACAGGGAAGCGCAGTCCTGTGTCCCCTTGTTTTGGTACCTCTATGGAAGCACAGCTGCTTTTCAACTGAACAGATTGGCTAATGTTGATTCCTGGCTTTGATGCCTGCTTGCTTGCACTCACTACTATTTGCACTTGCCTTCTGATTTCCTCCTGCATTCTTGCTTCAAGTTTTTTTTTCCCGCTCCTGTGCTTCACGCACCGCTTCCTCCAACTTCTGGAGCCGTTGTGCCTCTTCTTCCTTCTTTCTCTGGCGGCTTCTGTAGGAAGGTCTGTCCTGAGGGAATCCATGCTCTCACGAGACACTTCCTTTGCCTCTAGTTCGGCCACCATATTCAATAGTCCCGATGGCGTATGTCAATTCATCCTTCTCTCTGTTGGGCCTGAACACACCACTAGCAGTAGCTCTCTGAGCATAAAACAATCTTTCTGCTGCTTCTTGCAGTCTTGCGCCATAAACGCACTTCCCTATCTCCTGGTCGAGTGTTCCCCCATGAGCGAAAAACCAATTCTTTGCACGCTCTCCCCACTCGAGTGATTGTGGTGAGATACCCTTGGCAAGAAGGTCTGCTTCCATTTTGTTCCACTTCTTAATGGCAGTCGGGTAGCCACCTGATCCCAAGTTATGGTGGTATGTCTTCTGTTGGGCATTACGTTGGTTCTTTATCACCCGACTCACACCCTCTTTCCGACGTCTTGTACTGTACAAACTCATTCCAATAGGGTCTCTGCTCTGAGATCGGGCCTGGGACAGTAAAATCTGGTGCTATGTTCTTCTTGACATACGTCGTGTATAGGTGTTTCTTCCAAGTCTGAAACTGGGTGGCCATCTTCTTCATTGCCCAATCCCTAACTCGCTCCTTCAATTCATCACCATCTATTATATCATCATAACCATCTGTTTGGAGCGTGAAATGTTCCAAGACATCATTCCAAATTAACATCATGTCACGATCGGAGACAAAATTGATATGAGGAGCATTGGTCTTCTTCTTCCATTCACGGGTACTGATCGGGAGCCGGTCCCGTACAAGATAACCACAGTGGTGCACAAATTTCGTTTTATTTGCCCCCCCGGTTCGCCTATATCCACATTGAACTCCGAGATGATGAAGCGGCCCTCCAATGGCTTTTTGGGACCTCGAACATTTTTACTCTTCGTTGTAGTTGTTGATGTCGATCCAGAGGGCTACAAAACATAAACATTATTTTTAATGTCATGAGCACACATAAGACATATGATAATATATATAGCTAATAATAAAAAATATATACTTAGCCAATATGTTGTTGCTCATTTTGTTCAAGAGCTAAGTACTGACTCCCGTCATCTGCATCCTCTTGCACATTATTTTTAGCACCATCATCGCCGGCAATTTGAGTGCCAGTGTTGATCAAATTCATCATCAACTCCTCCTCATCCATGTTTCTCGAGTCGGCTATCTAGCTTCAAAAAATAAAACCAATATATAGTACGTCAAATCTTTGCTTACATGCGTAAAATCTATGAACAATATGCATTTCACCCTAGTATATATGTTTGTACAATATATCTTATGCCGACACGTAATACGAATGTTGATCGACTAGGCCGCGAGAGAGGGCGGTGTGACGAGAGTGGCGGTGCTCCACTCCGCCGTATATATGTTTGTACACATGGGTGAACGAGGACGGCGGTGCTCCGCCGTATACATAGAAACGCATAGGCGAACGAGGGCGGCGGTGCTCCGCGATGTATACATACATGCATATGAATACAAATGACGTATATATACGTGTCGGCGCGGTGGCCGGTGTGCTGACGACGACGACGTGAGGCGGGCCGGTGTGCTGACGACGACGAGACTCTCTTGTGCATTCTCTCCACACGCGTTGCGCGCTCACCGATGACACTCTTGTGCATCCTCTCTATGGCTACGGCAAGATGGAGTTCATCCGCTTGCTCCTCGAACCCCCGTACCCTATCCAGGGCAGGGTCTGCGACGGTTGTGGCGAGCCCATGCTCCCTAGCTACCAACAGAAGGCTTGAACCTTGAAAGGCTTGAAAGGTACGGTAAGATTGCTGTCGTCGTTGCTAGCGTTGTCTTCTCATTGCCACGAAAGCCGAGAGACGAGAACTCACCTCGGGTGGGCGCGGTGGAGGGCCACGGGCGCGAGGAAGAAGAGAGAAAGGGCGGTGTGACGAGAGTGGCGGTGCTCCACTCCGCCGTATATATGTTTGTACACATGGGTGAATAGGGGCGGCGGTGCTCCGCCGTATAAACCCTAAACCCTAGGGCGAACGAGGGCGGCAGTGCTCCGCCGTGTACATAGAAACGCATGGCGCTTACATACAAAGTTTTAATCCCATCACACACTATATAGTATATGATTAAAGAATCGTTTGAAAAATTTTAAAATTGAATTTGAAAAACTAAAAATTTAAAGCATAATTTTGGGGCCATGACGAAACGTACACTACACGTTGCATGCTTTTCAGCAGTTGTCCTTTGACATGATTATTGTGTTTGTTGCTCCTGAAGGTTATGAATGAGATTACACGGATCAGTAATATTGCATCTGGAATTTTCAGGAAAACCCTGACAGATGTACAAGTGAATGCTATTATCATGCCACACACTCCATTTCCAGAAAGCATATATATATATATATATATATATATATATATATATATATATATATATATATATATATATATATATATATATATATATATATATATATATCTTCACCGGTTAATTAGAATCTTTCCTATTTTAATAAATTTGCTTTTCTTCACCCTTCTCGTTGTGTCACGTCTGACCGGACTCATTATTCCTTCACTTGTACAACAAATTTGATTGTTCACCCAATCAATCTAGAATCAAATACAAACTTAACTATCACCTATCAAGCATCACCAGCGCATTTTGATTTTGAGGTGTTTTGTTTGAGGCAACAAACACAATACCATCAGGCATCTTAAATAAAACACACAAAGTAACAGATATTATCATGCATCGTTTTTTTGTCCTCCAGTTGACGAAAATCCGAACATCAAAAAACCAGACACATGCAGACATTCGTTTTTTTGTCACAAGCTTGCAACGTGTAGCTAATGACGAAACACATTCAAGATCGCATCAACAGCGAGGTCGTCGGCGCTAATGACAAAACTTACCAAAACTTACCAAACCAAGCAGCGAGGTCGTCGGCGCTAATGATGAAACTTACCAAACCAAGCAGCGAGGTCGTCGGCGCGTTGGGCCGGGGCGGGCAGCAGCAGCGAGGTCGTCGGCGCGCGGGGTGGCCTGGGGACCGCGGACGCGCGCGAGGCGGTGGTGATGACCGGCGTCGGGCGGGGTGGCGGCGGCGTCCTCGGTGTGGCATGGGCGCAGGGGGAGAGGAAATGGCGAAGAACGCAAGGAAGAAAGATGGCACTGGTATATATAGGCCACACCCCTTTACTCCCGGTGCCATCCTCCACCGGGAGTAAAGGTCCTTTACTCCCGGTGCGTATTACCAACCTGGAGTAAAGGGTTTTTTTGGCGGGCCACGAAACTGCAGCCCACCTTTACTCCCGGGTGGGAAGCCCACCCGGGAGTAAAGGTGGGCTGCAATTTCGTTTCCCGCCTGTTTTATTTTGTTAAATACATAGCCTTGTTAAATACATAGTAAATTAAATAAAAGGCATAAAATTATTTTGTTAAAAATATGATTTTTTTTTCTTTATTGCACATAAGAAAAATCTATAACCTAACTTTTTTTATTTTTTGTTATAATTATAAAACATAATGTAACTAATATTTATTATTTCGTTAATGCAAAAATGTAGTGTTTAATTAAAATTATTAAAACTATTGGTTTTGGACAGAAAATTTGTTTTCACATCATTTGAACGTTAATATTTTAATTTTTCATCACTCAATATCCTAATTTAACTTTTCGAGAGAGAAATCCCACCAAATCAAATATTGATTTAATTTGAAACACGACATAATAAACATCTGAATTCACAATTATTACATAATATCTCAAACACACACTACATTAAATAACTATATCATCAAGTGGGCACAGCAGTGAACTTCTTCTTTACGTATGTCCCTTGGTTATGACCGCGTCATAACCATAGAGTGTCCTCATCATTTACCAAGATGCTAGGGTCTTTGTTCACTTTGAAGGGCGGAATTCGGTCATCCTTTTCATAATCTTCTGACATGTCCGACTTGTCCTCAATTCCCACGATGACTCTTTTTCCTGAAAGAACTATGTGGCGTTTTGGCTCTTTGGTTGAGTCATTATCGTTTTTCCCTCTTTTTGGTTTGGTAGACATATCATTGACATAGAACACCTGATTCACATCCTTGGCAAGGACGAATGGTTCGTCTTTGTACCCAATATTACTAAGGTCTACTGTTGTTATTCCATACTCGTTGTCTACTGTTACTCCGCCTCCGGTCACCTTGACCCATTGGCACTTGAACAATGGGATCTTCAAAGTAGGTGCATATTCTAGTTCCCATATTTCATCTATGCGGCCATAGTATATCTGCTTATTCCCATTCGGGTCTGTGGCATCTATGCGGACACCACTGTTTTGGTTGGTACTCCTTTTATCTTGGGCTACTGTGTAGAATATGTTCCCATTTATCTCGTACCCTTTGTATGTGACGATATGCCATGATGGTTGCATAGCCAATAAATACAATTGCTCATGGATGCTCTCATCTCCTTGACATTTTTTTCGCAACCAACCACCGAAAGTTTCCATGTGCTTACGCGTAATCCAAGCATCAGTCTTCCCTGGAAACTCGGATCGTAAGAGATCCTTGTGTGTCTCAATATACGGATCTACCAAAGAAGAGTTCTGTAGAACTGTGTAGGGCGCTTTATTGAAATAATCATCCTCCATACCAATATATGTTTTCCTCCCTAGTGTCCCCTTTTCGCTTAGTCTCCCCTCATGTCTCGATTCAGGAACACCAATCGAGTCAAGGTCGGGAATAAAGTCAACACAGAACTCAATGACCTCTTCTGTTCCATAGCCCTTGGTGATGCTTCCTTCTGGGCGAGCACGGTTGTGAACATATTTCTTTAGGACTCCCATAAATCTCTCTAAGGGGAACATATTATGTAGGAACACAGGACCGAGAATGAAAATCTCCTTGACTAGGTGAACTAGGAGGTGTGTCATGATATCAAAGAAGGAAGGAGGAAACACCAACTCAAAGCTAACGAGACATTGAACCATATCATTCTGTAGTTTAGCTAGATCAGTTGGATCAATTGCCTTCTGAGAAATTGCATTGAGGAATGCACATAGCTTCACGGTGGCTAGACGTACATTTGGAGGTAGAATTCCTCTTAATGCAACTGGAAGTAATTGCGTCATGAGAACGTGACAGTCATGGGAGTTTAAGTTACAGAATTTCTTCTCTGGCACATTTATAATACCCTTTATATTCAAGGAGAATCCAGATGGTACCTTGATGTTGTTTAAGCATTCAAACATGATTTCCTTCTCCTCTTTGCTTAGAGTGTAGCTGGCAGGACGTAGGTAATGGCGTCCATCATCTGTCTTCTCTGGATGCAGGTTGTCTCTTTCTCTCAAACAACGTAGGTCCTGTCGTGCTTCAAATGTGTCCTTAGGCTTTCCATACACACCCATGAAGCCTAGCAGGTTCACACAAAGATTCTTCGTCAGGTGCATCACATCGATCGAGCTACGGACCTCTAGGACTTGCCAATAGGGTAGGTCCCAAAATATGGACTTCTTCCACATGGGTGCGTGACTGTTAGCGTCGTTCGGAACAGGTTGGCTGCCATGTCCTTTTTCCAAAGACGACTTTTACATCATTGACCATATCGAGTACATCCTCACCGGTTCGGTTGCGAGGCTTGGTCAGGTGGTCTGCCTTCCCTTTAAAATGCTTGCCTTTCTTTCTTACAGGGTGATTTGCAGGAAGAAATCGACGATGGCCAAGGTACACGACCTTTCGACATTTTTTCAAGAATACACCTCTAATATCACCGAAGTAGTGTGTGCATGCATTATATCCCTTGTTTGACTGTCCTAAAAGATTACTTAGAGCAGGCCAATCATTGATTATTACGAACAACAATGCTCGCAGATCAAAGTGTTCCTGTTTGTACTCATCCCACACACGTACACCTTCTTTATTCCACAAAATGAGAAGTTCGTCAATAAGTGGTCTCAGGTACACATCGATGTCATTGCCAGGTTGCTTCGGGCCTTGGATGAGCACAGGCATCATAATGAACTTTCGCTTCATGCATAACCAAGGAGGAAGGTTGTAGATACTTAGAGTAGCAGGCCAAGTGCTATGACTACTGTTCTGCTCTCCAAAAGGATTGATACCATCTGTACTTAAAGCAAACCTTAAGTTTCTTGCGTCATTTGCAAACTCTAGGAATTCTCTGTCGATTGCTCTCCACTGGGACCCATCAGCAGGGTGTCTCAACATATTGTCTACCTTATGGTCTTCTTGGTGCCATCGCAACAATTTTTCATGTTCTTTGTTTCTGAACAGACGTTTCAAGCGTGGTATTATAGGAGCATACCACATAACCTTGGCAGGGATTTTCTTCCGCGGACGTTCGCCCTCAACATCACCAGAGTCATCTCGCCTGATCTTATACCGCGATGCATGGCATACCGGGCATGCATCCAATTTCTCGTACTCTTTGCCACGGTACAGGATGCAGTCATTAGGACATGCATGTATCTTCTCGATTTCTAGCCCCATAGGATAGACAACTTATTTTGCTTCGTAGGTAGTGACGGGCAATTCATTGTCCTTCGGAAGCATCTTCTTTTGGATTTTTAGTAACTCTCCAAATCCCTTGTCAGATACACCATTCTTTGCCTTCCATTGCAGCAATTCTAGTGTGGTTCCCAACTTTTTCTGCCCTGCATCACAAGTTGGGTACAACAATTTGTTGTGATCTTCTAGCATCCGCTCGAACTTAATCTTCTCCTTTTCACTTTCACATTCTCTTTGTGCGTCACGAATGACCTGACAAAGATCATCAGCATGCTCATCTTCTGTGGCTACCTCTTCTTCAGCTTCTCCCATTGCAGTATCATTGAAGCACGCACCATCGAGAATAATATCATTGCCGTCCCATTGTTCTTCTTCACCTTCTTCCATTACAATGCCGGTTTCTCCGTGCTTCGTCCAATAAATATAGTTTGGCATGAAACCCGACTTCAACAAGTGTGAATGAAGAGTCCTTGAGCAAGGATATTCCACCATATTCTTACATATGGCACATGGGCAGCACATGAAACCGTCGCGTTTGTTTGCCTCGGCCGCACGTAACAAAGAGTGCACGCCGTCAATGAACTCTTGGGAGCGGCGATCAGCATTGTACATCCAATGCCGACTCATCTGCATTACATGACATAAATACCATATTAAAACCTAGATCATAATTAATTATTTATACAACATGTGTGTCACCACAAAAGGTACAAATTTATGAAAGCATCGCTATAATGTAGACAATCCCAACTACCACTAAAAGAACTAAAGCTAAAATACATTTCAGGAGCACAAGGATTTCACGACCAATCTCAACTAAAACAGACAGATCCCCTAATTGTGCAACATCTTTGGGCTTCTTCGGCTGGATCACTGCCTCATTAGCCGCCGTATCTGCCTGTTGTGCAAGATATTTTTGCACGAGTTCAACATACTCTTCCTCCCAGTAGAAGCCTGAACATCGTCCACTGCCATCCCACTGAAATTAAAACAAAAAATTAGAACTTTAATCACAACCATCATGAAAATAGGTATAAACTAACCATAATCATTAAATACGATAAAATAACTCACATTGCAATCCGAACACTTGTAGAAGATACGATCCTTGTTGGGACCCTCCTTCTTCACTCGGTACTCCATCACAATCTTCGTCTCACCACGACACTTGCCGCATGGAATGAGAGGGGGGCCTGGCCTAAGTCGCTTTGGAAACCCATGAGAGGCCGAGGACCCAGAAGCAGTTGCCATCTACTCTCTATACTCATTTTTTAATACACTATAAATTTCTCATTTTATAAACAAAGAAAATTAAGAAACTATAAAATTATCTATATCTCTAAACATGTGATTGACAGACTACTGCGATGATATCGGGACGTGTGAATAAATAACCATCCGTACTAGTTGACCTTGCTTACGTGATCATCTCGGCGAGCATTTCTCCACCGGACGGTACCGTACTTGATCAAGGAAGAGCTCAGATTCTACGAGGAAGGGAACATGGTCTTCCACGACCGTTGCCGCTCTCCCTCATAGAATCAAAACTCCTCCTTGACGTCCGTTACCGTTTGGCAGAGAACATGCTCACCGAGCTGAACACGGTCCGCTAGTTCAACTAGCTACTTTAACCTTCCTTCATGTAAATATGCAAGCTTGAAGTGATTTTGAGCTCAAATTGCTTACAAATGAAAAAAACCACAATAAAGAACTATATATATATATAGTGAACAAAATGGGATAAGACAATGATGAAACATGAGAGTGTGAAGTTGGTAACCTTTAGAACCGAAGAATCGACGGAGGAATTGAAGAAATCGATGGAGGAATCGAAGAATGGATGGAGAAAGAGCAAGAACACTGCTTAAATTTGAACTTAAGCTCTCAGGCGGGCTCGGGGAGGAAGAAGACGGCCAGCAGAATTTATAGCTCAAAAACATGTTTTAATAAATAACCATCCATACTAGTTGACCTTGCTTACGTGATCATCTCAGCGAGCATTTCTCCACTGGACGGCACCGTACTTGGTCAAGGAAGAGCTCCGATTCTACGAGGAAGGGAACACGGTCTTCCACGACCGTTGCCGCTCTCCCTCGTAGAATCAAAGCTCCTCCTTGACGTCTGTTACCGCTCGGCAGAGAATATGCTCGCCGAAATGAACACGGTCCGCTAGTTCAACTAGCTACTTTAACCTTCCTTCATGTAAATATGCAAGCTTGAAGTGATTTTGAGCTCAAATTGCTTACAAATGAAAAAAACCACAATAAAGAACCATATATATATAGTGAACAAAATGGGATAAGACAATGATGAAACATGAGAGTATGAAGTTGGTAACCTTTAAAACCGAAGAATCGACGGAGGAATCGAAGAAATCGATGGAGGAATCGAAGAATGGATGGAGAAAGAGCAAGAACACTACTTAAATTTGAACTTAAGCTCTTAGACGGGCTCGGGGAGGAAGAAGACGGCCAGCAGGATTTATAGCTCAAAAACATGTTTTAATAAATAACCATCCGTACTAGTTGACCTTGCTTACATGATCATCTCGGCGAGCATTTCTCCACCGGACGGCACCGTACTTGGTCAAGGAAGAGCTCCGATTCTACGAGGAAGGGAACACGGTCTTCCACGACCGTTGCCGCTCTCCCTCATAGAATCAAAGCTCCTCCTTGACGTCCGTTACCGCTCGGCAGAGAATATGCTCGCCGAAATGAACACGGTCCGCTAGTTCAACTAGCTACTTTAACCTTCCTTCATGTAAATATGCAAGCTTGAAGTGATTTTGAGCTCAAATTGCTTACAAATGAAAAAAACCACAATAAAGAACCATATATATATATAGTGAACAAAATGGGATAAAACAATGATGAAACATGAGAGTATGAAGTTGGTAACCTTTAGAACCGAAGAATCGACGGAGGAATCAAAGAAATCGATGGAGGAATCGAAGAATGGATGGAGAAAGAGCAAGAACACTGCTTAAATTTGAACTTAAGCTCTTAGGTGGGCTCAGGGAGGAAGAAGACGGCCAGCAGGATTTATAGCTCAAAAACATGTTTTAATAAATAACCATCCGTACTAGTTGACCTTGCTTACGTGATCATCTCGGCGAGCATTTCTCCACCGGACGGCACCGTACTTGGTCAAGGAAGAGCTCCGATTCTACGAGAAAGGGAACATGGTCTTCCACGACCGTTGCCGCTCTCCCTCGTAGAATCAAAGCTCCTCCTTGACGTCCGTTACCGCTCGGCAGAGAACATGCTCGCCGAGCTGAACATGGTCCACTAGTTCAACTAGCTACTTTAACCTTCCTTCATGTAAATATGCAAGCTTGAAGTGATTTTGAGCTCAAATTGCTTACAAATGAAAAAAACCACAATAAAGAACTATATATATATATATATATATATATATATATATATATATATATATATATATATATATATATATATAGTGAACAAAATGGGATAAGACAATGATGAAACATGAGAGTATGAAGTTGGTAACCTTTAGAACCGAAGAATCGACGGAGGAATCGAAGAAATCGATGGAGGAATCGAAGAATGGATGGAGAAAGAGCAAGAACACTGCTTAAATTTGAACTTAAGCTAACAGGCGGGCTCGGGGAGGAAGAAGACGGCCAGCAGGATTTATAGCTCAAAAACATGTTTTAATAAATAACCATCCGTACTAGTTGACCTTGCTTACGTGATCATCTCGGCGAGCATTTCTCCACTGGATGGCACCGTACTTGGTCAAGGAAGAGCTCCGATTCTACGAGGAAGGGAACACGGTCTTCAACGACCGTTGCCGCTCTCCCTCGTAGAATCAAAGTTCCTCCTTGATGCCCGTTACCGCTCGGCAGAGAACATGATCGCCGAGCTGAACATGGTCCGCAAGTTCAACTAGTATGGATTTTCTATAATTTTCTAACTATTTTCTAAGTTTTTCATTTCATAAAAAGTTAAAATAAAATGTTTAGTCGCGGAGTCCATAGAAATGACCATATTTTGACCTAGCAACGCATTGTCAATTGTCATTGCGTTGCATTGCACCCTGGACCGGACTCTGGACAATAAAATACTATGGTCGATCGATACCGTTCTTTGTCGTACAGTCGCACGGCGACGGCCGACGGACCCGTTCAACCACCAAATCTGTCTGGCCCGGCTGTTCGGGCGTATCATCAAAAGAGAATGGATTTGCTTTCTATTGCACAGCCTTGCATTGCATCTGTCATACCAGTCGGAGGCACTAGTCCCTATACTCATTTTTTAATACACTATAAATTTCTCATTTTATAAACAAATAAAATTAAAAAACTCTAAAATTCTCTATATCTCTAAACAATGAAGTGTGCTATGAATGCTACAAATGAACGGTGAATACTAGTTTTTAATAGCTACTTTAACCTTCCTTCATGTAAATATGCAAGCTTGAAGTGATTTTGAGCTCAAATTGCTTACAAATGAAAAAAAAACCCACAATAAAGAACCATATATATATAGTGAACAAAATGAGATAAGATAATGGTGAAAAATGAGAGTATGAGATTGGTAACCTTTACAACTGAAGAATCGACAGAGGAATCGAAGAAATTGACGGAGGAATCGAAGAATGGATGGAGGAACAATGGAGGGAGGAAGAACACTAGTGCAGTGAGCTTCAAAATGTGCTAAGCTCGGGCTCGGGGAGGAAGAAGGAGACGGCCGATATATAAAGGGGGGACCTTTAGTCCCGGTTGGTGGCTCCAACCGGGACTAAAGGTCCCTCCCAACGGCTCCTGCGGTGGCAGAGACATTTAGTCCCGGTTGGAGCCACCAACCGGGAGTAAAAGTCTACCTTTAGTCCCGGTTGGTGGCTCCAACCGGGACTAAATGTTCCTGCCACCTCTGTAGCCGTTGGGAGGGACCTTTAGTCCCGGTTGGAGCCACCAACCGGGACTAAAGGTATCTCTAGTCCCGGGCACCAAAAATGTCGGGACTAGAGCCCATTTTGGCCGAGGATCAAAGGTCTGTTCTCTACTAGTGTAAAGGCCCACCTTTAGTCCCGGTTGGTGTCTCCAACCGGGACTAAAGGTTCCCTGCCACTGTTCCGAGCGCAATAGCCGTTGGGCAGGGACCTTTAGTCCCGGTTGGAGACACCAACCGGGACTAAAGGCCTCTCTAGTCCCGGGGGCAAAAAATGCCGAGGCTAATGCCAAATTGGGACATCGTTCTAAAGTCTGTTCTCTAGTGGCCGACCATAGTGATGCTCGTGGTTGGCTTCATGAGGTAGTCACAGCTCTCCGGCATGAGGACCTTGTGCGGCTTATAGTCACAATGTGGTCGGTTTGGTATGCGAGACGACAAGTTATACATGAAAATATTTTTCAGAGCCCGTTGTTGACTCATAATTATGTGGAGCGCTTCATTGCGGACTTGGAACCGGCTATACCAAATGTGCAGAAGAAGATAGGGGTGTCGACCCAGACCCCTCGCTGGATCCTGCCCCCTCAAGGCGTGATGGAGATAAATGTGGATGCTGCACTATCTAAGATTTTCTTGCATTGCGACGGTGGCAGTGATTACAAGGGATGAGTCAGGCACCTTTTTTTGGAACGTCTACAATTGTGATGGAAGGAGTTTCAGATCTAGAGACGGTGGAAACATTGGCCTACAGAGAAGGTCTAGCTTTTGTGAGCGACCTTATGCTTTGGAAGGTCAAGATTGTTACTGACTGCGCGAACATAGTGAAGAATATGTGTGGCCCGGGGATGAGTCCATATGGCCACATCGTCAGGGAGATTAAGGCAGGAATGGCAAGCTTCGCGTCGGTGGAGGTTGTCTATGAATGTAGGAACTCGAATAGTGATGCTCATAGATTAGCTAAAAGCTCAATTTATGAATATGTAGGGTGACATATTTGGCTGCTTTTTCCTCCAATTGAAGTTTGTATCGATCACTCAAATATATGAATAAAGCAGTACTGATTCTAAAAAAAACGTATCTAGCCCAGGGTGGTGCACAAGAGATAAAAATTAGTTCCTATTAACTTGAACTTTGATTTTATCCTGGTGCCGTGGCGACTTAGCTTGCAGACTCTGTAGACTAGCGTATGTACCGGTATCCAGGCAACACGTTACTATGGTATAAACTGCTAGCACGGTCTCCAAAACATAACTTTAACTTCTTATTTTTATAAAAATGTTAGGTTCGTTCACATGCGTTGCTACAGAATAGCTAAACTTTTATACTGAAAACACACGGATCGCATGATAAGATAACAATACTATGAAATTAATACTGTGAAATACCGGCGTTAAAGTGACATTTAATCTAAAAAGCAAAGTTCATATAATTAACATAGTCACGGAGAGCGCGACATCACAGGCTCACAAACTCTACTGTATAGACTTTCCATATCAGCAGAAAGAAATCTTCGATATCCATTTCTTTCGTGCGCCAATAAATCCACAAATAAGTTTCGCCGCATCTAGATACTATCCTGCACTCAGATTCGAGTATATATGTAAATATTAGTGCCTATCACATGGATAATACTGTGTGTCTTGAAAAATCTTTCACAAAACCTTAAACACAAAGTATGTTATACTCAATGTATAAATATGTGTGGCTTCAAGTCTGTTCCACGTAGATATATACTGTAGAATAATGTATCCACTTGAGTGTACAACTAGGATCCCATGACACTCTATAGGTAACAAAACATATGAAAAATTACATGAATCACTGAAACACATAATTCAACCCAATTTCTTTGAATCAAAGAAAGCACAAAGTTCGTAATCAAAAGTGAACAAAAGTAAATATTTACCATTGTAGAAACGAAACATGTTAGAAATGATAATGAAATTATATTATAATATAATAACGAGTACATCAAATCACAGTAACATCTCGACAAGTCATCCTATATTACTTTTGCCTCCTCTGTTACCCCAAATGCAAATGGATACAATACAAGTCATCCTATATTACATTTGCTTCCTCTATTACCTGAAAGTGCTCCATTCTAGCTCTCGTCGCTTCCAACAGGCGTCGCCACCATCAGCCACCCTATCCTCACCTCAGAATCATAGCAGAAAGCCGCGGTCCTCGGTGCTCTGTTACCGGAACGCCGTACCACGCACCCACCTCCAGCTCCCGACGGTGGTGGTGGGATCGGACCCGTCTATTTACTTCATGCCTCCATGGATCTGGTCATGGACTCATCACCGTCAATGAACCGCACATTGTGCATATGAGGTAGAAAAATATAAATCAGTATATATATATATATATATATATATATATATATAGAACTACTATCCTGTAGCTGGCTACAGAATAACTTATTCTGTAGCCACTTTGAGTTATGATAATTACTATGTTAATTTACGAGATTATAGTAACTCCTTACTAAGTGGTTTAATATAACGTTATGGTAAATATCCCCATGTGTTATAGTAACCCAATTATCGTAAATATGTATTGACATTATGGTAAATTAGTATATAAAATTATAGTAAATGGAGGTGGCTACAGAATAACTTATTTTGTAGCCGGCTACTGAATAGCCTCTCCCTATATATATATATATATATATATATATATATATATATATATATATATATATATATAGGAAAATAATTTCCTACTTCCAGGGAGTAGTTACTCCCATGTATATATTTCTAGATTTAGAGCGTATACGGCCTGACAAAGTGTATGTAGATGGAGGTACTATGTATGACAAGTATGTATGTATACTTAGAGTATATGTTTATACATATTTTATATGCTACTATCATAGTATTATATAATATATTAAAAATATGTGCTCTTTTAAATTTTTTCACATAGTAAAGATCTGGAGTATCTTAATATTAGTATATGTCAACATACTCAAACTGATAAATAAGTATATGTACACATACGCAACGTGATTTATTGATTATGGGAGTAACTACTCCTGGGAGTATATAATATATATCTACCATATCCTATAATACACCGGTTAGAATAAACCTACAGCCACATAACAAATGCCTGTTCCACAGTCATGATCTATGCTACATTCACACCCATAAATACATCCAGAAAATATAACACCATCAAAACGGATGCACCAGATTATCTGTTAGCCATTCTCTCTCATTACTCATCTAAATCCGACGACTCATGTTTAGTGTGTCTGCCCTCCGTCGCCCTCCGCAGACCTCCCAGCCGCACCCTGCGACCACGGTTCGAGCCCTCCAGGTTTATCATTTTTTTTCATTGCGCACTGCCTAGCCGCAGACTCCTCCCCCGCTAGGGTTCCTTGGATCGGCCGCCGCCCCGCCGACGCTTCCCGAGGTCGCCCGCCCTCCTCCGGAACCCGCTTTCGACGCTGCCCCTCCTCGAGCACTCCCTCTCCAACCTCCGCCCTCCTCCGCCCCTCCCTCCCAGCCTCCGACCTCTCCTCCTGCTGCCAGTCCACGCCGTGGCTGGCCCGCGTGCGCCGCCCTCACCCTCCTCCTCCTCGATGGCCTTGAGCAGGCCAAGGAGATTCACGCGGCCAGCCTACCCGTCCTCTCATCGCTGGGGATGTCGCCCTCCCCGTCCACAGTTGCACCGGTGAGGCGAGGTCGGCATCCTGCTCTCCCCTCTTTTTTGCCCCGGATTTGCTGCGATCGGCTCCTGATCTCTCGAACGTTCTTTGTTGCTTGTCGCTGATCTTGCAAAGAACCCCGTGGAGCTCGGGTGCAAAGATCCAAATCACCAAGGACGTCGATGCGGACACAACTGCCCTCCTACACCCGTTGCTTGAAGGTTTATTTTTTCTGCACTCTAATCCCTGTCCACGTATGTGCAGTTTTCCATGCCAATGGATGATTGAAGTGTACAGAAAATGAATTTGCACTATGTCAAATTGTCAATCTTCTGGTTGGTAGCACGGTTTCTGTTCACTGATCTGTTGCAGAGCTCGCCCACAGGCTTGTTTTATTAGTTCATTACGAGATGTGATTACTTTTATCAATTTGCAAATAGTAGCACATAGGAGATGTATTTTTTTTTTCTTATGTTTAATATGAGCCTTTTCTGTCAAATGTCTGACTTTCTATCAATGGATTTAGCAATTACTGGACCCAGTAATCATGTTACTGATGTATTGCTCATTTAACATGCATGTGTACAATTGTAGATGGAAAACGGCAAAGCAATATGAGATGCAGTCTAGGATAATATTTTCGTAGATATTTGCCTAGAAGAAATAGCTGCTCATGATATTGTATCCGCGAGAGATATCTGAGTAGAGTTGGATTCACTAATAGAACATGGAATTCTGGGACTCAATTGTTTAATTTCCCAGCAGCCGTTCCGATCCAGGAGTGTGGGATCTTGCTACAATGCCAATATTTCAAATTATGCCAGTTCCATCACACCAGGTTTGATCCCTTCATGGTCAGTGTTTGCTCCTTTCATTTTGCTAAACATATAGAGAAATTTCCATTACTTGTGCTTATTTTGCCATATGTGGAAACGTGAAGTAGTGTCATGTCATGCCATTGTAGCATTGATGGCTTTGACACAGGGCATTTTCTGTGATTAATATTGTGTGCCGTTGCTGCCATTATGTATTAAAATTCATGGGCGATGAAAGTTCCTACATAAACAAATATGGGTTATTCTCTGTTCCAGGAAGAGTGCTTGCATAGGATGCAGAAGCAGCAGAACCAGAAAAAATTACTTAATGTGGTCTGTAGCGTAGTATACAACTTAATTGCCCGCATATTTGATTTGATGGAACAAAATGCATTTAATATTAGCCTAGAGAACACAATTTGTCTTCTAATTTTTCTGTCAAAGATTGATGGATTTTTTGTGTTACACAAACCCTGATAGGATAGCAGCCAGGTAACATGTTACACATCATTTTCTTTCTGTTGTTACACATTTTTACACACATGAAAATTGTATTGTCTTATAGCAGCCAGGGAAAAATGCTATCTTTTATCTACCCTACCCTATAATACACCAGTTAGAATAAATCTACAGCCACACAATAAATGCCTGCTCCACAGTCATGACCTATGCTACATCCACACCCATGAATGCACCCAGAAAATATAACATCATCAAAACGGATGCACCAGATTATCTCTTAGCCATTCTCTCTCATTACTCATCCAAATCCGACGGCTCATGTTTAGTGTGTCTGCCCTCCATCGCCCACCCCGCGTGCCGCCCGCGCCCACCGCGATTCGATTCCTGGCGGCGGCATATCAATAAAAAAAGAAAACAGCCTCCCAATGCTTCTCCTCCTCGCACAGGGTCCGTCCATCTAGAACGCCACCGCCGTCGCCGCCCTTGCCCCCGTCATGGTGCCTCCTACTCCCTCTGCCCCCACTGCTTCGAAGCTTCCAGCGGCCGGCTTCACCTTCCTGCTATGGTGCGAATCTGAGCTCTCGAACCCTAACTAGCTATTTGGTTATTTATGTTCAGATCTGATCCATTTATAAGTGTATATCCTTGTGTTATGCCTACTGTGGTGAGTTGCTTTCCCTTTCGTAATGGATGTCAGTTCATGGATATATGAATGGATCGATGGAGGGTGTTTCTATTGTTTGGAAATCATGGATGTCAGTTCATGGATATATGAATGGATGTCAGTTTAGTTTGGAAATCATGGTCTTGAATTAGCATTGTATCTAGAATTGGATTGTATCGGAATAAAATTCTTGTGGTATGAATGCTGTGTCAGCTACTGATGTTCTCTTTTTTCCTGTGGTTCTTATTTGTTGATCTATTTGCCTTTTTTTTCTTCTGGTTTGGAAGAACCTCTTTGATTTCTTAGATAGGAGGTGATACATGCGCATGACTACTAAATAGTAACCTACTCAAATCATGTCATATATAGCTATATTTCACACTATTGCTAAAAGGTTCAGTCTCGCTATGAAACTGATAAATTCTAAGTGGGACGACGATATTTATTACTGAAAGCGAATATTTTCTTCATGTGTTACAAAAATTCCAAAACATAAAGACTGATAATCACCTATAATATGTTTTATCTTTCTTATTATCACAAAATAGTTATTTGATTTATGTACAATAAATCAAACAAATGCTCATCTCTAGAAAATTAGGAGGTTTCCTTATATACAATTTCATGAAGTCATGGGATGGTGTAAGATTACCACCGATCAACACTATAAGCATATATTCTCTAACTATATTCCATACACTACATACAAAATTAATAACTTAACTTATTATATCTACCATGCACAGCTATCAAATTCACTGAGGATGGAATTGTTGGGTGACATTCTTAAGAGCCATGCAAACGAATGTTTTGACAACTTTTCTGAAGATCTTCAAGTCATGATTAAGGACTTAGATAGAATGTAACTTAAATGGTTATATGAGAAAAAAACTTTATTATGATTTCTTAGTTTCCCGGATTGTATACATGCTTAAAGATATTGTGTAAAAGTTGAACTATAAAAAAAAAACATTGGTTGTTTTTATGTGCATCTCCAAGAAAAATTCGTTGCGTTAGTATGGGCATTATACTAGTATTATATGTCATCCGCGTGGATTTAGCAAATGCTGTTTTGACATCTGGCGATTTTCACCGACCCGCGCCAGTTAATCTACTGCTTTGCAACTGGTTCTCTCGGTTCCTTGTTCGTGTACGTGCCTTTCTCGCCGCCGTGCGGGCCCATCGGCTAGCCCAAGGTTCGTGTGCGTCCAGACCTCTCCCGCTCCGCTCTGCAGGTTCGTCGACCTATCTTCAACAGACGCCTCCGCCTATCTCCCTCCTCAATGGGTATCACGTCGTCCTCCTCCCCTGCTCCCCAAGCTCGGCGTCAATTACTACTGCGCTGAGCTATAGAAATTGACAAATTTGATTTTTTTTCATGACTTGATACTGAGAAATGTGGCTAACTCTAGAGTTTTTACAGTGACTTGCTGTTTGATCACTTAATACAATATGGAAATACTTAAGATAAAAAATTTGCCTGACCAAATGTACAGCATGTCCGGGCGGCACAGTGCAGGTCTCGGCTCCTACAGTACGGCCGGGCGATGCAGGGCTCGGCTCCATCCGTCTGTTGCATTGCTAACCGGAGTAGTTGTACGTACTACGTGCACGCAACGAACCATACATGCATGTGCAGGCATGCAAGCACGTACGCAACACACCTCACTTGTAAGCACGTCATGACCTTTAAGCACGTGAAAATATGGCTAAGTCTAGAATTTATGACCGTGGCTAAGTCTAGTTTTTTACCGGCTCTATTCGCTTATGCTGAAATTTGGCTTATGCGGATTTGTTGTGAGAGGAAAACATTGTTCATTCGCTGAAAAGTACCGCTGAAGTAGTTCAAGCGAACCGTTGCTAAGTCCAAACTTGATGAGACTTGTTTTGTTGTCATCTCCTCAGAGAGTATTCAAACTCGTAGTAAGGTATCAAATTGAGTTGCTATACAAATTTGGAAGATAAAATATTACAAACATGTCAATTCACTGCCGGCGATCAGGGGATTAGAAATATTTGGAGGGGCCAAAACAATACTGTATTGAAACTTGTGGTCACTATTCGGCCATGTTAAAGACTGATTTAGGTTTAGGTCCAAACGCAAAGTTTGTTGTACTCAACTCAAACTACAACTTCTATTAAATGTCAAACTTTATATCTAGAAAAGAATAGTTTTACCCTAGTCAAAACAACATCATGAAAAAAGGAGTAAACTATTGATCCAACACTTAGAAGCATTTTTAGGCTAGTTTATGAACATAAACCCTTGATAATTTTCTGTCTTAAGTATTTCTAGAATATTTTAAGTGATCAAACCGCGAGTCACCATAAAAACTATAGAGTTAGCTACATTTCTCAATATCCAAGTCATGATAAAAATTCAAATTTGTCAATTTCCATAGCTCAGAGCCATAGCAATTGGCGCCGAGCTCAGCGCCAACATCCACAGCGCCGAGCTCATGCCACATCCGTGCCACGCAGGCAGCCACGTCAGCGACCCCCAGAAGGTGACCCTGGACCTCGACGTACAACCTCAGCGCCAATTGTCACGGCGCCGAGGTTAGGATCTATTTTTTAAAAGGATACCACCAAGGGCGTATTTGTGAATATCTTTTTTTTTTTAAAAGAGCTAAAAACAAAAAAGTCGGTGGCGTCAATGGGACTTCGGAGAGGGAGATGAGTTTGCCGTTGGGTGCGCGATTTGGAACCGAGAGAGGGAGTGTAGCCGGGGGTGGCGGCATAGGTGACTGAGGGAGTTGAGGTCTCACAACTAGGGTTTTTTAATGAGCCTAGCATATCTCAGCCGTCTAAGATTGATCCAATGGTGATGAACGAAACATGCTTCAAGATGGGCTGAGGTGGGCTGCATCCATGGTACGGGCTTCGTTTTTAGGCTGAATATTGTCAGTTTGTTAATTATATGTAGTTAAAAAAATTGTTTTGTCAAATTTTAAATAAGTAGGAACTCCTTCTAAAGTAACATGAAAAAAAACGTATCTTGTATATAGCCAAGTATATTTTTCAAATGTAATGTATTATATATAGGTTTTTGTGGAGGAGTTTTAAAAGTTTTTGAATAGATTTTCTATTTTCTATAGTTCAAATGAATTCCTATATGGAGTAACTAAAACTGAACTGTCCGTACCTCCATAAAGTGTTGGGAAAAGAGTCCCAGTAGAGTAAGACAGGATAGAGTCTCCGCTTGGGCGAAGGCTTGGTTCAGTGGTGAAAACACAGGTGGGCCCAATCACAATTAGGGTTTCATAAATGGTGCTCAACTGATCCCCTTACATGGGGTTTGGTTCTCTTTTTATAGGTCACTATTCATAGGGGTACCATTTTATATTTTTGTATGCCTGCACATGTACATCCCTCTAAGGTCATCTTGGGGCTTTCTTAGCTTCTTGGTAACCGCCATGCTTCATGGGCCCTATCCCATGTCCACTGGAGGCCCATCCGCTACTCAGGATCTTGGCGTCGCGGGAAGCCTTCCTTCATTCAGCGAAGGCCCTCATTGGTTCCTGGTGCCTCCGCCTAGGAAGCCTCATGCTTTGCCATGCGCCGCCGGGAATCTCCACCCTTATTCTTGCACCTTCGCCTTATGCACCGCATCAAGCCGAAGCCTTTTGGGGCCTCCGCCATCATCCTCATGCCTTCGCCTGTCTAGGAGGCACGGGCGAAGGCTCTTCTCTTTTTCCCTGCAGATCACCGCTCATGCAATTCACACTAGTCTTTCTTGGTTAGGGTGGCAGTCAACCTCTGCGCCTCATATATCCCTGTCCCAACAGAAAGATTCATAAAAATATATTTTGGCTCATACATTTCACTCTAGCCCATATCTTGGAGTTAGACAAAAAGATAATCTGTTTGTTAGGCATAACTCAAAGTTCTATCTCCAAATTACCATAAGGTAATTATAATAATATATAAACTTTGCTAGAAAATTCTACAAACTTGCATGATACCATGGTTTTGGTGTATAATCTTTGCATAAAAATCAAATGATTTATTTAAAAAAGTGGTACTATACATTGTTCACAAATGGATACATCTCTCACATAGTTATGTAACTATGTGCGAGATTTATCCATTTGTGAATAATGTATAGTCCAACTTTGTTAATATGATTTGAAAATTTTATGGCAAGATATTGCAACCATATTACGATCTCATGCCAAATTTTAGGATTTTCAGACACCTTTAATATATTATTATTTTTTCATTGGAGTCACCAAAATACTTATAAGCATTTCCTTGGCTGCTAACCTCCAAGAAAATTCAATAACCCCCAAGGAAATGATAATTTACTTGATGGTTTAGAATGACACCCAAGGAAATAGATATTTTCCTTGGCGGTTAAAGTTAACACTCAAGGAAATAGTAGTGTCCTTGGCTGTTTAGAATTATACTCAATTTCCTTGGAGGTGTTTAGAAACCGCCAAGGAAACACCCATATTCCTTGGCGGTTTACTTCAACTCTTAAGAAATATATGTTTCCTTGGAGGTTGATGTCCACAGCCAAGGAAACTATAGTTTTCTTGGCGGTTTGACTTTGGCACTCAAGGAAATCTTTGGCAGTCAAGGTAATTCCAGAGTCTGGTAGTGAGTTATTCATGATTTATATTCCCAATGTTTGACTTAAATCTTAGTTCAAAACAGACTTGAGGGAGTACACGTTATATTAATTCTTCTAATAATGGATTCGATAGTTTTAAGACACAGATGGATTGGATGGATTTTCGAAATCCATGCACACCCGTAAATCAGGTGACTAGTAATGGCTAAAACATGCATGCACTCTGGTATAAACTAGCTAGATGGTCGGGTCTAAATAAAGCAAATATACATACGTACACTTTTGTAGATCATAATAAGCATAAATAAGTGTTTGCTCGAAAAAGTCGATCCTGTTAGCAGAGTTTTGCATGCAACCCTCGTCAATAGAACACTAGTAACAGCACACATAAGATGACATGAGTTCCTTAAAAGAACACACAAGATGACACGGACGTGCTACACAGCAAGCGTATATGGTTCGACAGTAAGGACCAGTGTGGTCTTCTATGTGTTTCGTCGTCTGGCCACGTGGATCTCGTTTAGCATCACAGCAAGAGCCGCGATGAACACGGAGTCGACATTTGGGAACGCGGTAACACTGAGCGTGCTCTTTCCAAGCAACACGCCCGCGGCAGTACGGCGACGGCGAATCTGCATGCAGCGCCAAGCAAACCAGATGCTTATGCTCTTAATTTTTTTTATTTATGGAAACCATGCATTAATATACGGCTTTTCTCCTTTATTCACCTGAGCGATTACGGTGTTGGAGTTGCCAAGGTAAATGTCGGGCGATCCCTCGTAGAAGGTACACTTCATCCTGAAATCACAGACCTCCTGTGCTCTGTTCGACGGCAGGAAAATGTCCATGTGCGTCCTCACCTGCACAATCGTAGATTTCTTGGCGGTGAAGAGCAGCTCGCCTCCGTTGTGGTTGTGGCCGTCCCCTCTGAACGCTTCCCATTCTCTGTACAAGCTAAATGCCTGCAGACAACAACGCCGATCGATACCAAGTCCAAGGTATACCTGAATTAGCAAACTAGCTAGTCACCGTACTTGCCTTTCTCTGCACGGAGACGAGAGGCCGGCCGGCGACGTCGACGAGGACGAAGCGGCCGAAGAACCTGAGGAAGAGGGGGACGTCCATCCGCAGCACGACCGCGCCGCTGGCATTGTCGGTTACGGTGCCGCCGCGCGTCAGGGTCAGCCGCAACGCGCGCCGCGAGCAGAACTGTGCACCCACCGCCGCCGCCGCCACTGGCGCCGCCAGACTGCCAGAGCATGCACAGATGGTATTAGCTCACCGGCCGTCGTCCACCGCCAGAGCCCGGCTGGTTGATCCGATCCGCTAGCTGCGCGTTATTATTTTCACGTCCTGAGATCTTGGATGAGATGGGATGGGAGGGGGTTCTTCTTGGGGACACGTACGTGAGAAATTAAGAATAGATCGAGCCAGGGGAAAGGCACGACGGCATTTGACTTTAATCATCATGCATCGTACTCCCTCCAAACAAAAAAAAAACAAAGCAAACATTTGTGTAGATTTATATTTGTCTAAATTCATACGTGACAGTTTATAATAAATAAACCAATCTCCCAGTGCAAAGAGATCGGAGTGACGCAGCAGACCGACAGCATGACTCCTTTCTCGCACCGTCACTACCAAAAAAGATAAAAACTTTGGCGTTTCATAATTTTTTATTTAGGAGCAAAACTGATGAATACTTGCATCAACGCTACCCAAATATACAAATCCTTGGCGCTTAATAATTTTCTTGAGGAACAAAATTGAACTCTCAATAATATATCATTACCTTGAATGGGTTTCGATATTTTTCTTTCGAAGCTGCATGATAAATAATATAGTAAAAACAAATCCTTGGCGCTTAATAATTTTCTTGAGGAACAAAATTGAACTCTCAATAATATATCATTACCTTGAATGGGTTTCGATATTTTTCTTTCGAAGCTGCATGATAAATAATATAGTAAAAACCAGCTAAGCCGGTTCGGTAGACTTGGTGTATAAAGCGGTATTGCTGGAAGTGTTCAAACTTGACATTTTTCATCTCAGATCACTTTCGCATTTTTTTAGCTTAGTTTCTAGGGTTCGTAGGTCCGTTGTGACTACGGATAATGACTAGCGCTGCTAGAGAGGTTTGTGGGCTGTCTCGAGATATAGATCGCTCTATTATTCTTGAAAAGAACAAAAATCTGGCTCTTGACGCCGATTGCATCGTTTCCTCCGGTCCTTCATCTTTTCCATAAAGTACCCTCTGTCTAAAATGCACAGATAATGAAAATTGAGGCTTCAAGTGACATAGCTTTTGTTAGCTAGCCATCTCCGATTGCACAAGCCCCAAAGTATGATCCTAAATGCTAGTCACTTATCGTTTTAGTCGTTATTCAGCTTAAACGGTCACTTAAATGAGTAAAACAATTATTTAATAAACGGAGGTAAACAGATGATTAAATGAAAACGGTATACTAAAAAAACCCCACCCACGGGGGGTAAGACAACCCCGGGCATTATGCTTAAGAAGAAGACCTTTTCATGCAGGTCGAGAAAATCCCCGAACCTCTACCTCACCCATACACAGCGGCACCGTAGCTCCCTTGAGACTGGGCTGGCCTTAGACCTGTGCTTTGGCGTGGGGTAGACGAGAGGATTTTTTTCAACGCGTAGATAAACTGCGCATCCTCCGGCCACTAAATCTGCCCCTGAGGAGGTTCGAACTCTGGCCAGCAGGGTGCAAAGTGCATGGCCAGACCAACTGGTCTAGCGTGCATGCAGCGTTTAAACAAATCTTGTGTAAATGGGCTAAATGACTATTTAATCAAATAATGCCCCAAACTGTCCGTACTGACTGGTAGATGTTTTTCCTAGAGACATTTTGGTACAATATTTTTGTCTTTCATTGGACATTCCTAGTTCCTTCTGAACTTTTATATTATAGGTGATGTTGTAAATATATTTCAAATGGTTCGCTACTTTTAATCATTTGTTTTGCACTTTATTCTAGATATTAATTTCACTTTTCGCCAGTGTGACATGCATGGGGCCATACCGATCGCCGGGTCATATCTCTGGCAGAAAAATGAGAAAACATTGATCATGAAGTTTTTTACCAATTCGTTCTGATCCTTTTGGGCTAGTGATTCAAAATTTCATTGGATAGAGTTCGTAAAGATGCATCTTCAGTATGATCAAGTTGTCTCCGTGTTCTTGTTTCAATCTAATAAATACACTATTTTGATTGGCTGAACTCACTGCTTTTTCCAAATTTGAAGGTGTGAATCACTTAGCCAATTAATTTAATCTTGTATGCTTATGTTTTTATCAGCAAAATCCATCTATATATACTCGGCAAAAACATCTGATAATTAGGTATTCCGGCCAAGGGTTCTGGGATTCAGTTCAAAATGATCAAATTTTGGCTAAAATTCAGTCAAATATATATTAACTAAATCTGAACATTTTTATTGGTCAAAATAAGTGAATCTTAGTCCAAAACTACCTAAATTTCTGAGATTCAACTATATATGTCGGTCAGGTCCGAATTTTGTCATTTGAATCCCAAAACCCTGATTCTTGCAAGCAAACATGCGCTGCAGCAAGCAATTACAGAATACTTAGAAAAATTGCATTAACAATTTAACATACATCATCATAAGGAAAGAAGTTTGGTCTATGCAATCCTCAATAAGATTACATTACTACAACAACAACAACAACAACATAGCCCTTCCGTCCCAAGCAAGTTGGGGTAGGCTAGAGTTGAAACCAACCCACCAAGAGCCCCAAGTCACGGTTCAGGCACTTCAATAGCTGCTTTCCAAGTACTCCTATTCAAATATAGATCTCTAGGTATATCCCAAGCTTTTAAATATCTTTTTATTGCCTCCCTCCATGTCAATTTTGGTCTTCCTCTATCTCTCCTCATATTATTAGCATGACATAGGACTCCACAATGCACTGGTGCCTCTGGAGATCTTCTTTGGACATGGCCAAACCACCTCAACTAATATTGGACAAGCTTTTTTTTAATTGGTGCTACCTCTAGGCGATCACGTATATCATCGTTCCGAACTTGGTCCATTCTAGTGTGACCGTAAATCCATCGCAACATACGTATTTCTACAACACTCAGTTGTTAAACATGTCGAATCTTTGTAGACCAACATTCTGCTCGATACAACATAGCCGGTCGAATCGCTATTCTATAGAACTTGTCTTTTAGCTTTTGTGGTACCCTCTTGTCACAGAGAATGCCAGAAGCTTGTCGCCACTTGATCCACCCTGCTTTGATTCTATGGCTAACGTCCGCATTAATATCTCCATCCCCCTGTAGCATCGATCCCGGATACCGAAAGGTATTCTTCTTAGGCACTACTTGACCTTCCAAACTCACATCTCCCTCCTCCTGTACAACTCCGCCAAAGTCGCATCTCATGTATTCGGTTTTAATTTTGTCCAATCTAAAACCTTTAGACTCAAGGGTCTGCCGCCATAACTCTACTTTCCTATTTACTCCCGCCTGGCTTTCGTCCACTAACACTACGACATCATCAGCGAACAACATACACCAAAGGATATCCCCTTGTAAGTTCCTGGTAACCTCATTCATTACTAAGGCAAAGAGATACGAGCTTAAGGCTGACCCTTGATGAAGTCCAATTTTAATCGGGAAGTAATTTATGTTACCATCGTTTGTTCAAACACTAGTCACAACATTGTTGTACATATCCTTGATGAGGGTCACGTATTTTCATAGGGCTTTATGTTTGTCCAAAGACCACCACATTTATGTTTGTCCAAAGACCACCACATAACATTTCTTGGTATCTTATCATAAGCCATCTCCAAGTCAATGAAAACCAAGTTGAGGTCCTTCTTCTGCTCTCTATACCGCTCCATAACCTGTCTTATTAAAAAGATTGCTTCTGTGGTTGACCTTCCGGGCATGAAACCAAATTGGTTTGTTGATATCTGCGTCGCTCAGTAAGATTACATTAGGAAAAACAAAAAGATAAGGCTATATGACACCTGCATAACTCAATGGAAGGGAGGACCCTGTGGTCATCAGTCATTTTTATCCGTGTGTGAATCTCCTGTAGAATCACAACAAGAGTCGAAATGAACACGTTAGTCGACATTTGGAAATACGGTGAGACTAAAATAGTCTGTTCCCAACAACATGCTTGTGGCGCTATGCTCACGGTGCATCTGCAGAACTAGAATGTACACTTGTTGTCAAAAATTCTCTGAAGCTGTATAAAGGATGACCAGAAGAAGAACTGACTTTTTGTACTCACTTTAGCAATCAAGGTGTTGGAGTTACCAAGATAGGAAGAGCATGATCTCTCTTTGAAGCTACCCTTCATCATGAAATAGCAGACCTCATGCAAAGTGTTGGAAGCCAAGTAGATATATACACATCTCTGTTTTGAACGGTTGGATGATTGAAGATTTCTTGGCAGTGAAGAGCAGATCGCTTGATCTCGTGCTGTCCCCTCTTTACGCTTTCCATGTGTTGTGCATGCTAATTACCTGCCAATGTACCATTGTTTAGTGATGCTGAATAATTGGTATTACCTGTCAATTGCTATATTGGCCTCATGGCTCTAAGACAATGACCTCGCTTCTTCCACTAAAGAGGCTCACAAAAATTTGAGATCACGTTGCTTAGCGGGTCTCGAACAAAAATGTGACGCCCTTAGTGTCTGTTAAAAAACAACCCGCATCGGGTCACCTTAAAAATCAACTGGTATAGTGACTCATTTAAATAGGACTCGGTGACGCACAACCACTATCTAGCACCAGAACACACCGAGAACCAGATTCTCGACGAATTGCGGTATTTACCACCCGATCCGACGTTAACAATGTCCTAGAAGCCACGCTGCTGGTCAAGCAGTGTCACCACCCGAATATGGCGTTGACAACGTCCTGAGGGCTATGCCTAGGAAATCACGTTTCCCGACACAAGATGTTACCACCCGAGCCAGATGTTATGGACTACGTTCCATGATGAATGGTGAACCACCATGCTTCTTGCTACCCGAGGAAAGTTCTTAGCACCCGAGGAAGGCTCTCGGCACCCGAGTAGCCATATATTGGCTCCTCAATACTTGAGAATATCAAGCTGCACTGCTCACAACCTCGGTACCCGAGGGACAACTCATTGGTACTCATAGTACTTGAAACTTACAGGGGTCTGTGACGTCCCGAGGGCTAAAGCTACCAACTAGCTTGTCATTGAGTCCTATGGGGGCTACTGTCAAATATATGGGCCAAGGGTACCTGCACCACCTGTATATGTGATTATGTCTAGGCTATCGGCCCAGTAGCCATCAAGGAAGAGGCCCACGAAGGGCTAAGGGGATCGACCAATGTAGAGATCAAGGCAACCCGAGGATATCCAAGATAGGTATATCTGGACGATAGTTAGGATCAATCTGTTGCGCATTCCATGTAACAAATTAGAAATCCAATCTGTTAGCCCGATCGTTCTCAATGTAACCCTACCCCCCTCTTCCTATATAAAGGGGGTAGGGACCTCGGGCTCGGGATCCAACTTCTCTCATTCCAATCTACTACGTAGCTAGGAGCAACAACAACTGTAATTGAGCATACGAATACAAGAGCAGCCATAACACCACTGGAGTAGGGTTTAGCGTGCCACCGCGCCTCGAACCAATATAAATCCTTATGTTACGTGCGTTACCATCCGATTCCATATACACGATCACGTTGCTAGGCATTGCCAGAGCTAAATCATCCGACACTCTTACTGGTACAGCTTTTGCTTGGGTTTACTTTTTTGCATGCATGCTCTATTAGTTCATGGGCTCAATTAGAAGAGAAATTTCATGAGCATTTTTATAATGAGGTCCATGAAACTAAGTTTGTCTCATCTTACATCAGTTCGTTAAGGGTGTGAGGAGTCCATCCTTCATTTTGTTAAATGCTTTAGAGACATTAAGAACCGATGCTTTCATTTATCAATTTCTAAAAGAGTTTTGATCGATTTATCTTTTGTTGGTTTGCGCTCTAGTATTTAAGAAAAGCTTGAGCATTATGAGTTTCTTACCGTTAATCAATTACTAAAAGATACTCGTGATGTTCATAGATCACATCGTCCAATCATGCATGTTATGGAAAGCTATTCCAATAGTTTGGACGATGAGAATAAGGAGTGCAATGTTGCTGAATTTGTATAGCCGGCAAGAGAATAGGGAAAGCCAGGATGAAATAATAAAGCGAGGGCAATCTTGTCTTTTCATGTGAGTGTCTTTTGTTTTCTCTTTTTTCTTGCCATTTAATCCACTTAGATTTAACGGTGCTAGAAAACAGGGGTAAACGGATGCTTCTTCTAAAATCACGAGGGCAAAATTACAAAGTTTAAAAGTAGGGGCAAAATCATCATTGCAATTTAGAATTGGGGCAGAATTGCTTTTTTTTTTAAGTCTAAAGCTGCTAATTGGATGAGATGTGCCTTGTGCTGCAATAAGCGTCGAAGCTCGCTGCCTCGAGTTGAGTCTTCAAATCTCTCTTTGTTTGATGATCTAAGAAAAATTGCTAGAGCATAAAATTGCTAGTCTTAAGTGGAATATCTGTGTTGTTGAGCGTTCTGTACATAAATATATAAAATCAATAGTTGAACAGTCATTGCTATAAAAACTATTTTCTCTCCTCTACGATTTGACTCTTCTCTCTCCTCTATGATTCGACTTTCTCTAGCAGTAGAGTTGACTCAAACCAACGGCCACATAAGCCCATGAATCGCTTTTCAAGGCTCACTGGAGAAGCCCTAATCGCCTTGTGAGCCTCGGAGTTGTCCGCCTGGCACTTCTCTGCCTCCGTGTTTCTCTTCTCCGCCTCCGACGTGCATGTGCACACGAAGCTACTGAGGAGCCCTGCGCGTGCCACGCGCAGGGAGGAGCTACGGATCGGGCATGCATCCGTAACTTGACACCGCCTCGCTATCGCGGCCTGCATTTGTGACTTCACTGCGCCTCGCCATCGCGTCCCATGCTCGTGATTCGATGCCGCCTCGCCATTGCTACCCAGTGCCCCTGCTCGTGAATCTAGATGCCTCGCCGTTGAAAGGTCTTAATGGCTAGGGGTGAATAGCGTATTAAAAATACTACAATAACACTTAAGCCAAGTGGTTAGACAATAAAACGGCGAAGTGAGTGTTGTGCTAGCCTACTAAAAATACAAGCTTTCTATCTACAATTCTAATTGCTCTGATATCTAATTCACACAAGTGGCTAAGTCACTACTTCTCTAAGTTAGTGAGCTCTTAAAGACTAACTAAAGAGCCTCAGTAACCATTAGATATGACACAAGCTAGCTCTCAAAACTAACTATACTAAAGAGCTTAGCTACACTAGAAAAATAAATACAAGAGAGGTAGTGAAGTTTATACCGCCGTGGCAAGAGATAATCAATCAATCACAATGAATACCAATAAAATCCTTGGAGACAAGATGACACAATGATTTTTCACCGAGGTTCACTTGCTTGCCGATAAGCTAGTCCCCATTGTGGCGATTCACTCACTTGGAGGTCACGCGCTTATAGGCATCACACGCCTAACCCGTAATCGGGTGCCGCACAATCAACACAAGATGAGGATCCACAAGCCACGAGCAATCCACTAGAGTATCTTTTAGCTCTCTGCCGGGGAAATGTCAAGAACCCATCACAATCACCACGATCAGAGCCGTAGACAATCACCACCCTCCGCTCGACGATCCTCGTTGCACCAAGCCGTCTAGGTGGCGGCAACCACCAAGAGAAACAAGCAAATCTCGCAGCGAAACACATAGATGCAATCACTCAAGCAATGCACTTAGATTCATTCCCAATCTCACAAAGATGATGAATCAGCGATGGAGATGAGTGAGAAGGCTCTGGCTTAGCTCACTAGGTTCCTTTGTCAATGAAAATGGTCAAAGGTGTGAGCTAGAGCGGGCCATGGGGCTTAAATAGGCGCCCCCACGAAATAGAGTCGGTGGGCTCTCACTGCCTGCCTCCTCGCGGCAACCGGACATGCCGGTCAGATCGACCGGACGCGCGATGCCCAACATCCGGTCACAGGGAGGCGTCCACGTGTCCTCACTTTTGAACCTGAGCCGCTGATCAACAACGACAAGCTGCCAACGCTTGCGCGGATAAAGTATGACCAGACGCGTTGTGCCGAGACCGGACATGGCCGCGTGGAGTCCGGTCGCACGATCACCAACACCACCGAGTCGGTGACCTGACGTGCTGCTCAACGACCAGACGCTCCACCAACGTGGAGTCCGATCGACTCCAGTAAGGTACCAGAGAAGGTTTTTCATGATCGGACGTGTCCGATCATGGGTGATCGGACGCTCCCAGTGTTGACGATAGTTATCATCCATCACAAACCATCAACATAACTTGTAAAAAGGGCATAAAATGATCACTAACAAAGACTTAGGGGTTTAAACTGATAATTTCCATGAGTTTTGGTGAATCTGTGTTTTCAGCAGGGTTTATCCAGAAAACTGTCAAGGTCGATCAAATTGTCAAATTAAATTACAATTGGCCGCGACGGGAATAGCACTAGAAGGTTCCAGAGATCACCAGAAGCCCTCCCCCAAAGCAGACTGCGCGAGGATGACAGGTGGGGTTGGCTGGCCCCACCTACAGGCTGGCCGGCCCCTTGGCCCCACATGTCAGCCCTAGCTTCGTACGTCGGTTCTCCACCGCCTTCTAGATTGCATCTACGCCGTTCTTTTAAGTCGGTTTGATCCGAGTGTCCAGAATTGATACTTCGGCCTATATATACCAGCCCCTACCCCCTCCCTGAGGCATTCAATGATAAGTCAAGATCAGATCAGAAATTAGGGTTTCCAGAGAAAAGAGAATAGAGCTCCAATTCCTCAAAGTTCTAGTATAGGCTAGCTAGCAAGATTTAAGTAGAGTGGGTTATTGCTCAGGATTTTGGATTCACCGTCTGGAGGCTGGTAAAGCCATTGTATCTCTCTATATTTTGACTTTGTGCTACTTCAATACTATGTTTCTATTTATTATGTTCCTAGTTTGCTTTGGTAGTATACTTGATATAGTCATGATTGATACTGAATTTATGCATATGTTCGCAAAGCGCTTAGCTCTGTACTCGAGTGAGTTAAGTGGTCGACATTATGTAAGCGTGGTGCTTAAATATTATTTACCTATGGATACACTCTACACTCCGGGCCATGTGGTAGATCATGAGTGTGACACTCTCGTTGAATCCTTTGTAGTCCACTCCCCGTTTGTAGAACAAGTAGAACTCGGTTGCGAAGGAAATCAAGCTCTGTTCTTGATCTTCCTTAGTAATGTTCCTTATGCATAGATACAGAGTTTGTTATGCTATAGATGAAAGTGTATATACTAGAGTGTACAAAAGACTTAGTAAATAAGAAATGACTTAGAAATCTTTTCTCTTAATTAATCTCCTGCCTAGCCATACTACATTTATGAGTACCTATTTCTATCTCTGGATTATTATTATCAATGCCTTACACTTATCATTTATTTATCCTTTGACTTACCCCTGTTATAGCATGAGAGTTGATGATTTTATCATAAGTATACATATTTGTCAATATCTCTAGCCACCCCACCGCTCCTCCTTGTGGTAAAATATAAATAACGATACCTGGTATACTCCCGGATGAAATGCTACAATGGTATATTATCTGTGCGCTTGCGGATTACTTCACCATATATATTCGATTCCAAATTTACAAGCGTTCTCAATAATTACCAACAATGCATTTCTGGCAATATTGCTAGGGATGAATACTTAGTAAAGAGTGATGCTAAGAAATGCCAACACCCAGCATCCGCTCCTCCTTCTCCTTGCTACGTGCCACCACATCACTATACGTCACATACGACCGGACGCAGGGCCTGCCGTTCGGTCACGCGTCTACGCCAGGGTCCGGTCGATGACCGAGACCAAGCCCTTCACTGCTATAAATGACCGGACGCTCCCCTCCGAGTCCGGTCACTTCGGGACCAGAGTCCGGTCAGTGAAGAACAACGCCTCCTCAACTCCAACTTTGTCACCCTTGATCAGATGTGGCAACCATCAAGTGCATCACCTTGTGCATGTGTGCTAGCATATTTTCATAAACATTTTTAAGGGTGTTAGCACTCACTAGAATCTAAATGCATATGCAAAGAGTTAGAACATCTAGTGGCACTTTGATAACCGTATTTTCGATACGAGTTTCACCCCTCTTAATAGTACGGCTATCTATCCTAAATGCGATCATACTCGCTAAGTGTCTCGATCACCAAAACAACAAGCTCCTATAGATATCACCTTTGCCTTGAGCTTTTTGTTTTTCTCTTTCTTCTTTTCCAAGCCCGAGCACCATGATCACCATGGCCATCACCATCAACATGATCATCACCATTTGCTCCACCACTTGAAATGTGCTACCCTATCTCATGATCACTTAGAGCAACGGGTTAGCACTTAGGGTTTCATCAATTCACCAAAACCAAACTAGATCTTTCAATCCCTCCTTTTTGGTAATTGATGACAACCCTTTCATAAAGATTTGAATTGAAATTCATTTGAATCCATGTTCTTGCCCAAGCATATTTACCATGTGTAAAAGGATTTGGACAAGTTTCATGAACCCAAATTAGTAGCATTGGCACCCCCTACATATGTGCTAAGAATTTGGATTGAAGCTTGCACATATGCATGGATTGGAGTTGTGGGAGAGTAATGTCTACCAAAAGATGCTAAGGTATAAGAGATGGACCTTTGAAGCATGATACCAATCGGAGTGCACCAAATATACCATCCTTAGCACCATGGTTAGTTAGATACCACATGGAATTACTTGCAAAACACAAACACTAGATACCTCGTGAGATCACATTATAAGCAAGGCTCTAGTACCACTTGAAAACAAATCAAGGCATATCTAACTACCACCTATGCATGCTATTTTTTCATTTCATCAATCAAACCTACAACTAGCATACACCACACAAGCATGAGATTTTAATTTAAAACTTGTGTCATACAAGCAAACATATGAAATGCACATTCAAATACATCAATCAAGTTTATGAGCTTGCTCCTCCTATTTGTGTGCTAAAATTTTAATTGATCCCCTTATTTTCATATGTGTCCCCCTTTGTCTTTTCCTTACCTTTGTTTATCTACCCCTATCTTTGTGAATTACTTCTCCCCTTTGTCATCAATGACCACAAAGGTTCAATTTTAAATAGGTTAAGATTATCAATGTCAATCAATGGGGTGAGGATCATTTTCCCAAATTTGGTCTAATCTAGAACACTTGCCAAAGATATTTAACTCGGTTTGATCCAAGGACAAGCTTCTTCACACCTCATTTCAAGGGTTATCTTGACCATGTTGAGTTAAACACTTATATCTCATTTTCTAGATCAAACACTAGGTTCACAAGCCCACAAACATATCATATGCTACCACTAAATCAAGTCAAGCATAGAAGCAATAGTGGTACCTTACAAGCATCAAATTCATTTTATTTTCATGAATGATCCTATAAAATGTGAGAAATGACTAGATGCATTAAACATGTCCTTAGAAAAGAATGTATGCATGTCAATCAACTTTTACCTTGGATTGCTCGAAAGAAAGGCATGTCATATTAGTGGGGGGTGCATCAACACATATTTGAGAAATCCAATCTGTTCAACTCATTCCTTAGCCTGGAAAACCTCTTCTCATCAAGTGGCTTGGTGAATATGTCGGCAAGTTAATCTTTAGTGCCCACACTCTCAATTAAAATGTCCCCTTTTTATTGATGATCTCTTATGAAATGGTGACAGACATCAATGTACTTTGTTCTTGCATGTTGAACCGGATTGTTGGTTTGCTTGATTGCACTCTCATTGTCACGTCGCAATGGCACTTGTTTGAACTTGATTTCAAAATCATTCAAAGTAGCCTTCATCCAAAGAATTTGTGCACAACAACTACCGGCAGATATGTATTCGGCTTCGGCGAATGAAGGTGCAACACTATTTTACTTCTTCGATGACCAAGATATAAGTGACCTTCCCAATAGTTGGCATGTGTCTGATGTGCTCTTTTCTTTCAACCTTGCATCCCACATAATCGGAGTCCGAATATCCAACTAACTCAAACTTTGCTCCTTTGGGATACCACAAACCAACATTTTATGTATGCTTCAAGTACCTCAATATTCTCTTTGTAGCTTTCAAATGACTTTCTCTTGGTGAGGCTTGAAATCTTGCACGCATGTATACACTAAACATGATGTCCGACCTTGATGTGGTCATATAGAGTAGGCTTCCAATCATAGAGCGATACAACTTTTAATCCACCATGTTGCCACTTGCATCACTATCCAAGTTGTCATTTATTCCCATTGGTGTACTAAACTTCTTGAGCATGTCTTTGATGTACTTGCCTTGACTCACAAATATACCATTCTTCAATTGCTTGATTTGAAGACCAAGGAAGTAACTCAACTCTCCAATCATGGACATCTCAAACTCATTAGCTATCATCTTCCCAAACTCTTTACAAAAGTCTTAATTGGTTGATCCAAATATGATATCATCTACATAGATTTGCAATACAAACAAGTCCTTGCTAATCTTCTTGGTGAAAAGAGTGGTATCAACCTTTCCCATAATGAACCCTTTAGAGAGTAGGAAGTCCCTCAACCTCTCATACTATGCTCTAGGTGCTTGCTTAAAGCCATACAATGCATTCTTCAACATGTACACATGGTTGGGCTTCTTATCATCTTCAAAACCAGAAGGTTGCTCAACATAAACTTCTTCATTAACGCAGCCATTGAGAAATGCACTCTTGATATCCATTTGATAGAACTTGATGTTGTGGGCACAAGCATAGGCTAGCAAGATTCTAATTACTTCCAATCTAGCAACCGAGGCACATGTTTCTCCAAAGTCATGACCTTCCACTTGAGTGTAACCTTGTGCTACCAAACTTACTTTGTTCCTTACTACTATCACATCTTGATCTTGCTTGTTTCTAAAGACCCATTTGGTTTCAATTATATTGTGGTTCTTTGGTCTCTCAACTAATTCTCATACTTGATTTCTAGTGAAGTTGTTCAATTCTTCATGCATAGTATTCACCCAATCAACATCCTTCAATTCTTCTTCTATCCTCTTTGGTTCAATGGATGACACAAATGAGAAGTGCTCATAAAATGATGCTAATCTTGATCTTATTTGTACACCTCTTGAGATATCTCCAATTATAGTATCCAATGGATGATCTCTTGTAATATTGGTTGGTTGGAGTATTGGAACATCTTGCACATTTGAGTTAGAGAGCATTTGCACTTGACCATCTTCTTCATCTATCACTTGCCTAGGCCTCAAGTCACCAACATCCATGTTCTTCATGGCATTTGAAAGTTGAATGCCTCTAACATCTTCAAGATTCTGATTCTCATCTTGGGAACCCTTGATTTCTTCAAATTCAACATCATTAACTTCTTCAAGAGTACCACTTGCCAAATTTCAAACTCTATATGCTTTGCTAGTGGTTGAGTATCCAAGCAAGAATCCTTCATCACACTTCTTGTCAAACTTGCTCGATCTAGTGCCTTTTCTCAATATGTAGCATTTGCAACGAAAAACCCAAAAATATGCAATGTTGTGTTTTCTACCATTCAAGAGCTCATACCTCTTTCAATGGGTGACAATATAGGCGGTTGCTATAATAGCAAGCCGTGTTGATTGCTTTGGCCCAAAAGGATTGACTCACATTGTACTCACTAAGCATAGACCTTACCATGTCAATAAGTATTCTATTCTTTCTCTCAATAAGGCCATTTGATTGTGGAGTGTACTTGGCCAAGAATTGATATCTAATTCCAAAGTCATCACATAACTCATTAATTCTAGTGTTCTTGAATTCACTACCATTGTCACTTCTAACTCTCTTGATGGTTGTTTCAAACTCATTGTGAATGCCATTGACAAATGATTTGAAAGTTGCAAACACATCACTCTTGTCTACTAGAAAGAATGCCCAAGTGTATCTAGTGCAGTTATCCACTATCACAAAGCCATATTTATTTCCACCGATGCTAGTGTATTGTGTTGGCCCAAACAAATCCATGTGCAACAACTCAAATGCATTGCTAGTGCTCATTATGCTCTTCTTAGGATGGGTGTTACCAACTTGTTTGCCGGCTTGACAAGAGCTACAAAGCTTATCATTCTCAAATACCATATCTTTTAAGCCTCTAACTAGATCATGCTTAACCAATTTATTCAATTGTTTCATTCCAACATGACCAAGCCTTCTATGCCATAACCAACCCATACTAGACTTAGTGAACAAGCATGTTGATAATTTAGCTCCACTAGCATTGAAATCAACCAAGTATAGATTCTCATATCTAAAGCCTTTGAAGATCAAATTAGAGCCATCTACACTTATGATCTCTACATCATCTACCCCAAATATGCATTTGAATCCAAGATCACATAATTGAGCCACGGATAGCAAATTAAAGTTCAAGCTCTCTACTAGCAACACATTGGATATGCTCAAGTCATTGGATATTACAATCTTACCAATACCTTTGACCTTGCCTTTGCCATTGTCACCAAATGTGATACTATCATAACCATTGCTATCATTGGTGTTGATTGAGTTGAACATTCTTACATCATCGGTCATGTGTTGAGTGCACCCACTATCAAGAACACAATGCCTTCCTCTGGCTTTTGTAATTGACCTATAAAAGAAGATCAATTCTTTTTAGGTACCCAGACTTGCTTGGATCCTTTAAGGTTAGTGATCAAGCTTTTTGACACTCAAATGGCTTTCTTCTTTGAGCCCACAATTGTTGGACCGACAAACTTAGCCTTCACTCTATTCATACCCTTGGTAAGCAAATAACAAGAATAAAACTTAATTGAGGATACATTAGTGTTCTTGTTCTTGTTCTTGCAATATTGCTCTACATGCCCAACTTGCTTATATTTATTGCAAAACCAACCGTTGTTCTTCACAAAACAAGTCTTGTGAGGATCAAAGGTCGCCTTGCCTTTCTTGGGGGTGTAGCTCAATTCCTCTTTGTTGAGATAAAATCTTTGACTACCCAAGCACTTTAGCAAGTGGGCCTCACCACCATAGGCATTGCCTAAGGCATGAGTGAGCTCATTGACCTCCTTCTTTAAGGTCTCATTCTCAACCATAAGCGAGGCATCACAAGTGAAACCATCACTCATAGGTGAGGTGGAAGTGGATGCTGAGCTACATGAAGGGTTAGAGGGAGTAACAACAATAGGCTTATAGAAAGATTCATCAATTATGTCACATGTTAAGCCCACGTCATATGTTACTATCACTTTTTCATTTTGCTCAACAAGAGTGGAATGGGCCTTTTCAAGCTTCTTGTGAGCCTTGCCAAGCTTTTCATGTGCTTCCTCTAGCCTCTCATGAGATGCATTGAGCTCATCAAAGGCTTGCTTAAGGGCTTTTAGTTCCTTATGCAAGTCTTTGTATTCCCTTCTCTTGATGTCAAAATAGTCTTTATCATCTTTCAACATGTCAATTAGTTCATCTTTAGTGGGTTCATCATCACCATCACTTTCACTTTCATTATCATGTTTCTCATCATATCCATCATCACAAGTTTGTACCTTAGTGGCCTTAGCCTTTAAGCAAGTCGATGGAGTGTCGAAGAGAGAAGGCTTCTCATTTATGGCAATGCTTGCAAGAGTCTTCTTCTTAGTGGTCTTGTCATCATCACTTTCATCATCATCACTTGAGGAAGCATCACTATCCCAAGTGGCCACATATGAGACACCATTCTTCTTCTTCTTTAAGGTTATCTTGTCCTTCTTCTCTTTCTTCTCCTTCTTGTCCTTCTTCTTGCCCTTCTTGTCATCATCTTCATTGTCACTATTGTAGGGGCATTGAACAACAAGATGATCCTTGCTACCATATTTGAAGCACCTCCTTGCTTCATTCTTGTTCCTTGATGATGACTTCTTCCTTTTTTCATGATAGCCCTTCTTCACCATGAATTTGCGAGAGCCATCTTCTCATCAACAAACTCATCAAAGCTATTCACAAAGAGAGCCATCTTTGCCTTCCAAGATGGAAAATTTGATCCATCAAATTGTGGTGGCTTCTTGGTGTTGTTGATTTGAGCCATTTTGACACCAAAGGTTGTTAAGCCTCAAATCACGGTGACCATAGCTCCGATACCACTTGAAAGGTCCTAATGGCTAGAGGGGGGTGAATAGCCTATTAAAAATTCTACGATAATACTTAATCCAAGTGGTTAGACAATAAGATGGCAAAGCGAGTGTTGCGCTAGCCTACTTAAAATGCAAGCCTCCTATCCACAATTCTAGTTGCTATGATCTCTAATTCACACAAGTGGCTAAGTCACTACTTTTCTAAGTTAGTGAGCTCTCAAAGACCAACTGAAGAGCCTCACTAACCACTAGACACGACATAAGCTAGCTCTCAAAACTAACTACACTAAAGAGCTTAGCTACACTAAAAAGGTAAATACAAGAGAGGTAGTGAAGTTTATACCACCGTGGCAAGAGATAATCAATCAATCACAATGAATACCAATGAAATCCTTGGAGACAAGATGACACAATGATTTTTCACCGAGGTTCACTTGATTGCCGGCAAGCTAGTCCCCGTTGTGGTGATTCACTCACTTGGAGGTTCACGCGCTTATAGGCATCACACGCCTAACCCGCAATCGGGTGCCGCACAACCAACACAAGATGAGGATCCACAAGCCACTAGCAATCCACTAGAGTATATTTTGGCTCTATGTCGAGGAAAGGTCAAGAACCCCTCATAATCACCACGATCGGGGCCGGAGACAATTACCACCCTCAGCTCGATGATCCTCGCTGCACCAAACCGTCTATGTGGCGGCAACCACCAAGAGAAACAAGCAAATCTCGCAGCGAAACATATGGATGCAATCACTCAAGCAATGCACTTGGATTCATTCCTAATCTCACAAAGATGATGAATCAATGATGGAGATGAGTGGGAAGGCTCTGGCTTAGCTCACTAGGTTGCTATGTCAATGAAAATGACCAAAGGTGTGAGCTAGAGCGGGCCATGGGGCTTAAATAGGCGCCCCCACGAAATAGAGTCATTGGGCTCTCAATGCCTGCCTCCTCTCGGCAACCGGACACGTCAGTCAGATCGACCGGACGTGCGACGTGCAGCGTCTAGTCATAGGGAGGCGTCCATGTGTCCCCGCTTTTCGAACCTAAGCCACTGATCACCAACGGCAAGCTGCCAACGCCTGCGCGGTTAAAGTACGACCAGACGCACCGCGCCGAGACCGGACGCGGCCGTGTGGAGTCCGATCGTGTGACAGAACCGTCCAAGTTATAAGAGCACAAGTACAATGGCAGCCTGCGAAGCAGTCGCGCTATCATACTTGAGCCTATATAAACCCGATAGTCCATCGAGTACCACGAAGGGTCTCGATTAATCGCCAACATACAACCAAGATCGTACATGATTCAACATACATGTCACATGTTACATAGAGTTCACATATACATTGCCATACATCAGAGGGCGAATAAAATTATTACAAACCAAGTTCAAATAAAGTAGTAGTGGAAACAAAGTAGTTTTTAAACTAACATCTCACGCCGTTGTTCAAATACTTTGCCAGTTTAGCGATATTGCGGCCGCTACAACCGCTATTTAGTACTTGAGCAGCTTGTCCCTGCATTCTCGGGGCTGTCCTTTACCTTTGCCGCCACACCATCCTCGTGGCGCGTAGTTCATGGTAGTCACCGTGGTGGGAGCAGCACAAGCTTCGCGGTCGGCGCTGCAACATCCACCACTACATCAGGATGCTCAGCGGACGGTGCCGGTATGCCGATCACGACCGCAGTGTGCTCCTGCTCAAACGGCTCGCTTGGCTTCTGACAGCAATGGCAGCCTGCTTTAGGCCCACCGCCTGGTTCCTGAGCGCTTTCGGGCGCGCTGTTCGATGCTCTGGCGAGCTGGGACCTCATCGCCAGCGACCTCGCCATCGCGCGGCACGCCTCGGGCTCCCCACCCCTCCCCCAGCTGCCCGGCTCCCGCAGCAGCAGCATGCTGTGCAGCACGACGAGCAGGCATGTGCCGACGTCCGCGAGCACGGCCGCCCACAGCATAGGGCGCCACGCGACGGCCAGCGCGAGGACGGCGGCCTTGGCGCCCATGGAGATGAGCACATTGGCGGTGATGGTCGCGCGGGTGCGCCGTCCGAGCGCGACGGCCGCGGGCACCCTGAGGATGTTGCTGGACATAAGCGTGGCGTGGCTGGTCTCCATGGCGGCCGCCGAGCCCGAGAGGCCCATGGAGACGCCCACGTCCGCCATGGCCAGCGCCGGGGCGTCATTCATGCCGTCGCCGACCATCAGCGTTGGCCCGACCCTCGCCTTGAGGTCGCCGACCAGCCCGACCTTGTCCGCCGGGAGGAGCTCGGAGTGGAGCTCCTCCAGGACGCCTCCGAGCTGCCGCTGTGCCCGCGTGGCCGCCGCCCTGCTGTCCCCTGTGAGCATCACCGACTTGATGCCCATTGATCTCAGCTCCCGGATCGCTTCTGCCGCGCCCGTCCTACAGTCGTCGGAGAGCGAAAACGCCCCCACGAGATCGCCGTCGACGATCACATACCCGATCGACGCGCCTTTGTGATCGTCCATTTCCGGACCTGTGTGCATATGACAGAGTTGAGGTCAGAGTTGTTGTCCAAGAATGTTTGCAAGTTCAGAGTTGTCTGAAACTTGTTCAAGTGTCAGCCTGTTTTTGGTTTCGACTACTACCTGTGTAACATGAGGGCCTTGCCATGATCCTTCTGTTTCCAATGAAGATCTGTCTTCCATTTATCGCTCCGGAGATGCCCTCCCCAGGGTAGATACGGAATTCAGTCACGTTTTCCGGCTTGGGTTGGATGGATTTGGACTGGGAGTACTCGACAAGTGCCGTCGCCATTGGGTGGCTTGATTTGCTCTCAATGCTTGACACCCTGCAAGAAAGAAGTGATCACCCATCCATGAACTGCTAATCATCAAGTTCAGTTTAACAGAACTGACCCATGATCAAATCTTGGAATCTGACAAAATGTCACATTTACTCAGTAGTAATAGGTAGGTAGAAATTGCAGTATTGGAAGGATTGTCTCTGTTCTTTCAGTTGAAACTCTCTAGTTGTAAAAATTCTGTTCTTTCAGTTGAAGTTCTCTACTAAATGGAAGCCTGAAGCCTGAAGGGATAAGCCATCAGTCGTACCAGTAAAGAAGCTGGCTCATATCAACCTTGTCCCCAACCACATGGAACCCATCGATGCTGAACTCCCCTTTGGTGATGGTCCCTGTCTTGTCGAACGCCGCGACCCTGATCTCGCCCAGCGATTCAAGAACGTCCCCGCCCTTGATGAGAACCCCCATCCTCGCCGCCCGCAGGAGCGCGCAGAACGTGGCGATCGGCGTCGACAGCACCAGCGCGCAGGGGCACGCGCTCACCAGCACGACCAAGGCTAGCTGAAACCACCGTTTCAGGTCTTGTGCTCGGGACAGCAGCGGCGGGACAAGCGCCACGCTTGCTGCAAGAACAACCACAGCTGCAAACAAGAAACAACAATTCATCCTGCTGAAAAACACTGCCATCAGATCATGAAGCTGACGGTGTATGCCGTATGCGTCGCGTACCTGGGGTGTAGTACTTTGCGCATGAATCGACCAGCCGCTGCGTCTTGGACCGGCTGTTCTGCGCCGCCTCCACAAGCCTCTGCATCCTGGCCACTGTCGAGTTGTCGGCCAGAGCTGTTGTCCTCACGGCTATGTAACCTTCAGCATGAACGTCACAGTCTTGTTAGGATTCTGATCACCAGAAACCGCATGGACATTTATTTTCCAAATGTAACAGAAAAAAAAAACCGCGGCTTTTACCGTCCAGGTTCATGGTGCCGGCCCAGACCTCGGACGGCGGCAGCTTGGGCACGGGGAAGGACTCGCCGGTGAGGCTGCTCTCGTCGACCTCGCTCTGCCCGTCGACCACCACGCCGTCGACGGGCACGACCTCCCCGGCCCTAACCGCGACGACGGTGCCCACCCCGACGTCGCGCACGCTGACGACCTCCCCGGTCTCGGCGAGCACGACCCTGGGCGGGACCATGCTCATGAGCGACGACATCCCGGCGCTGGCCTTGGTGCACGCCAGCGTCTCCAGCCACTCCGCGGCGGTGAAGAGGAACACGATGGCGCCGGCCTCCGCGTAGTTCCCGAGCGCCGCGGCGCCGGCCACGGCGACGAGCATGAGCGCGTTGATGTCCAGGGCGAGCCCCGCGGCGAGCGCCCTGAGCAGCATCGGCGGCGCGCCCGCGCAGGCCGCCGCCAGAGCGAGCCAGCGCAGCGGAGGGAGCAGCGGCGCGAGCAGGGACGCCAGGAGGAGCGCGCCGCTGGCGACGACGTACGGGCTGGGCCAGCGCGCGACGACGCCGCTGCTGCTGCCGTACGCGCGCACGGAGGCCTCCAGCCCCGCCTTGTTGAGAACCTTCACTGGTTGATGATCCGAGGCAGGGCAAGGGTGAGCCGACCAAGAATGTATATCTGCGCGGAGATATCCGAGGAGGAACGGGAAGAGACGCCGGTTAGGTTATATTACCGATGTGGGACTGGGAGACGGCGGCGGGGTCGTGCTCGACGACGACGGTGCGGGAGGGGACGACGACGGTGACCGCCCTCACGCCGTCGATCGGCTTCAGGAGCCGCTCCACGAGCGCGACCTCCGCGGAGCAGCACACGCCCAGCACGTCCAGGTAAGTCTTCTCCCACTTGCCCCCCTTCCCGCTGCCGGCGCCAGCATCTCCGCTCCTCGCCGCCGCCGCCGGCGGCAGCAGCCTCTCCTCGAGCGCGGCAGCTTCAGGCGCCTTTGCCGGGCTGTCGCCACCCCCCATCGCCACTGGCCCTCCGATCCTGGCCAGGATGAGTTTAGGACAGCAGGAACGCGAGAGGTGAAAGGGAAGTCAACACGAGGGCAGTAGGCGGTGCGTGCGAGGAGCACGCATTTCTCCTCGGGGTTCTGTGAATTCAATACTCCGTTGCGCCATCTGAGGTGGACACGCGGGCGTCATCGACCGAGCCCAGTAGAGCACTGGAGCTCGGGTGGGGTGTGTGTGGTGTAGTAATATCTGGTGGCGCATTCTTGGTGCAAAATTTTGATCAGTGCATCCGATGGCCACAAAGCTCTTCACGACTTTGCTGCGCCTTGACGCAAGCTTCACGATGACTCCACGTGCCGCCTCCAAGCCTATCCTAAACTCCAAACGGGTTTTAAGGTCCAAATCCGAAAACAGTTCGTGATGTGTTTTTAGGCCAAAACCACCAAATCCCCTGGAGAAGTGTATCCACTACGCCTCCTCCACGATGTCAACGTGTGTCACCATCCATCCTCGACTGCCCGATCACCAACGGGCTGTTCGGCTGATGGTTTTTGCGGTTGATAAGTCGGCTGATGATGTTTTGTGGTGAGAGAAAAATACTGTACCATGGCTGATAAGCTCAAGCGAACAGTGCACAAGTCCTCTAGCATCTCTGCTAGACTTGGTCAAGCATCGACTTGACTTAGTCAACACGGTCAACTCCTCCACATGTAAACTTGTTTGTTGACGTCCCTAAGTGCCATCCACCCACGATCAGTCTTCTGGCCATCTTAGTCCCTCGGTCCAAGCCTCATGTCCATCCTTCATCTCTTCCAGTCCATTGGCATGGCACGTCCCTACTTGATCTTCTCCATAGCCGTCGACCGTCTCTGTTTTCCACACCAACACAGCAAGATACATGTTGCCGATACACTCATGCTAGGGTTAGTCTCAAACTCAACTGAAACCTGATCATCTTCTGACAATCACTCATCACAACTCGACAAACATGGGTACATATCAACCATGTGTTTGAAAAAAGGTAAAATATTTGAACATTAAGCATGGATGGTAGCAGTACAACTCTAGGAATATTGATATGTATCCATCCATCAATTATTCTTCACACAACAGGAAACGGCTGATTTGCTGGGAGCAAAAAAATTTGCCGGGTGTTTTTTATCGGGCACCCGGCAAAGGAATTCTTTGCCGGGTGCCAGGCCTGGAGGCACCCGGCAAATAAAGGCCTCCGGCAAAGCAGCCTTTGCCGGGTGCCGGCACTCGGCAAATTCCAGCCGTCGGCAAAAATTAGTCTTTGCCGGGTGCCAGCCACTCGGCAAAATATGGCCGCCGGCAAAGGTGGCCGGCTTGACGGCGGCCAGCTGCCGTCATCCTTTGCCGGGTGCCACGCCGTTAGGCACCCGGCAAAGAATTTTTTTATTTTTTTTTAAATTTCTTTGCCGGGTGCCCCATGACCTGGCACCCGGCAAAGGCTTCTTTGCATGGGCCGGCCTTTTAGTCATGGCCTTTCCCGGGTGCCAGGTGACGACGGCACCTGGCAAAGATTTTTTTTATTTTTATTTTTAAATTTCTTTGCCGGGTGCCCGGGGTGGCACCCGGCAAATTATTATTTTTTTGTGGGGACTTGCTACAGTAAATATATCTCTGTTTCAAAATTTGGGACAATTATGAGTTTTTTAACTATATTTTCTTAATTTTTTCCGTTTCATTGAATATTTCCGACTATTCCAAATTTGAACTGCAGGTACATGAAATAATGGAATTTGGTCATTCAAAAAATAGTATTCATGATATTTAGGCTATGTCGAGGCCGTATGCAGGAAGTGGCATGAAATGTCGCGCATTATGTTGTCGTAACGTGACGATATATTCGCGGGGGAAGTTTATTTAAATTATATAAAATCCAAACGATGTCCGAAAATCACGAAACTTGTCGATGTGTCTTGTTATCACATGTGGCGGCCCTGGTAAAAAATTGAGAAAGTTTCGAGCAAGTTGCGACGTCGGCTGCCTAAAACCCAAACTTGTCGATGTGTCTTGTTATTACATGTGGAAGATGTCTGGGTTTTAGGCAGCCGACGTCGTAACTTGCTCGAAACTTTCTCAATTTTTTACCAGGGCCTCCACATGTGATAACAAGACACATCGACAAGTTTCGTGATTTTCGGACATCGTTTGGATTTTATATAATTTAAATAAACTTCCCCCGCGAGTACATCGTCATGTTACGACAACATGATGCGCGACATTTCATGCCACTTCCTGCATACGGCCTCAACATAGCCTAAATATCATGAATACTATTTTTTGAATGACCAAATTCCATTATTTCATGTACCTGCAGTTCAAATTTGGAATAGTCGGAAATATTCAATGAAACGGAAAAAATTAAGGAAATATAGTTAAAAAAACTCATAATTGTCCCAAACTTTGGAATAGGGATATAATTACTGTAGCAAGTCCCCACAAAAAAATGGGGTAAAAAAACAAAAAAAAAATTGCCGGGTGCCACCCCGGGCACCCGGCAAAGAAATTTTTTAAAAAAATAAAAAAATTCTTTGCCGGGTGCCGTCGTCACCTGGCACCCGGCAAAGGCCCATGACTAAAAAGGCCGGCCCAAGCAAAGAAGCCTTTGCCGGGTGCCAGGTCATGGGGCACCCGGCAAAGAAATTTATAAAAAAATAAAAAAAATTCTTTGCCGGGTGCCATCGTCACCTGGCACCCGGCAAAGGCCCATGACTAAAAAGGCTGGCCCATGCAAAGAATCCTTTGTCGGGTGCCAGGTCATGGGGCACCCAGCAAAGAAATTTAAAAAAAATAAAAAAAATCTTTGCCGGGTGCCGTCGTCACCCGGCACCCGGCAAAGGCCCATGCCTAAAAAGGCCGGCCGATGCCCCAATCCTAACGTAATCCAGGAGAGCCGCACCTGCGTTCCGCCGCCGCCGCCGCCCTCGCGCTCCGCCGCGCCCGCGCCTCGCCGGTCCGCCGCGCCTCGCCCGCGCCTCCGCCCATTCCCGGCGACCCCGCGGCGCCGGCACCGGTGGCCCAGCGCCCGCGCGAGCCATGCCCACGCCCGGCGACGCTCGCCCCGGCGGCCGGCCGGCGCTCTCGCCCGGATCCGGCGGCCCCGCGGCCACGGCCCCGCCTCAACGACCTCGGCGGCGCTCGGCCCAACCGACGCTCGGCCCGGCCGGCGCTCCTGCCTGGCCCCGGTGCCCTAGCCTCGCCGGCCGCGGCGGCCACGTGGCCCCACCTCACCGGCCGTCCCCGATGAGGCCGGCTGCCCGTGGTCCGGCCGCCGGGCTCCTCCCGCCGCCGGCCAGCAGTAGAGGAGGTAGGTGGAAGAAGGGAGGAGGAAGGAAGAAGAAGAAAAAGAAGGGGGAGGAGGAAGAGGAAAAAAGAGAAGGGGAGGAGGAAGAAGAGGAAGAAAGAGAAGGGGGAGGAGGAAGAAGAGGAAGGTGTCGACCCGACCGCCCGTCGATCCCCGCGCTGTTCCGATCGACCGTTGATCCTCGCGCTGCTGCGGTCATCCCCGCCGTCGTCGCCGGCCCTCGCTCTTGCCGTTCTTCCCGCCAAGGTAAGCCCTACCCTTGTAGTGTTAGTAGTAGTAGTAGTTAGTAGTGTTAGTAGTAGTTAGTTGTAGTGTTAGTAGTAGTAGTTAGTAGTTTTAGTTGTAGTGTTAGTTGTAGTAGTTAGTAGTGTTAGTTGTAGGGTTAGTAAATAGTAGTAGTTAGTAAGTAGTAGTGGTTAGTAGTAGTAGTTGTTAATAGTTAAGTAGTTCTTACTATTAGCATTGTTAGTAGTTAAGTAGTTGTTAGTAGTAGTGTTAGTAGTAGTTGTAGGGTTAGTAGTAATTGTTGTTGTACTACTTCAATACTTTCATGTGCATGGAAAGAGAACTAAAGTACATGGCTCCTCTTGATATATTGGTGGTTGTTGGCCTTCGTGTCCATGTTTGGTATATATGTGGTTGTTGGCCTTCGTGCCATGTTTGGTATATATGTGGTTGTTGGCCTTCGTGCCATGTTTTTTGTAGGTTTTGGGAACCTCCCCATGCAGGGGAGGTGCTGTCGAAATTTTGAGTCAACACTAACCATTTTGCCCTTTTTTGCAGGAGGACCTGTGGGAGGGACTCGGCGACCCCGATCATCTTCATCGGCGCTGCGAGTCTTCCTGCACCGCGTCGACTCACCACTGCACCGACTCTCCACCGCCCCGCTACCCGGACCTCACCGCCACCCTAGGTATAACCCCTCTATCCGTATGTGGTCTTTGGTCGCGTAACCTAGTTAGGTGTCTCCCGTTCGAAAGAGATACGGTCGGAGATATGCGGACCTTTGCATATCTACGACCGTATCTATTTCGAATTGTCCACGCTTTTTGGACAGCCCGCGGATGCGTAGTTGAGGTTAGTTTTCATGCTCCACTCTGGTTTGAGACGGTGTTTCGGCATCACCTCTTCGTTGTTCTCCGGATACACACTCTCCCTTGCAGGACGTGTATCAGGAGAACGGCGGGGAGGTGCTGCCAAAATTCCATCTCGGATAGGAGCGGAGCATGGAAACTAACCTCATCTACGCATCCGCGGGTGGGATTAGGACCTATCCTCACCTATTAGAGAGTAGGGACACCGCGTAGATGCAATTGATGGTCACCTGTGGTGATGTTATATATGCTAGAGGATAGAGGACCGTCAGTGGATGTACATGGGCCGGACAAGTCAGGGTGATGCCAGCTATGAATGGATGTAGAAGACCGATCATTTCTTGAATCGTGCATTTGGCAAGGCCGCAAAATTCCCAAAAATGGCTTTGTGTCCCTGCAGCAAGTGTGGTAACAGGAGAATGCTATACAAGGAACTCATGGGTACACATCTGCATAAGAATGGATTTACGCCGAACTACACCCGGTGGGTCCACCATGGTGAAGCCGATCGTATGAGAGAGGAGGTGGTGAGACAACGTGTCGAGGCTTTCGATGCTGATGCCGGGGTAGCAGACATGGTAGATGATGTTCACCAAGCACAGTTTGCTGAAGGATGTGAGGAGGCGGAGATGCAGGCAGCTGTAGATGCGTTCAAGTACATGATGGACTCGGCACAGAAACCCCTTCACGATCATTCTGAGGTCTCCCAGCTGGATGCCATAAGTCGCTTGATGGGGTTGAAGTCCGATTTAAACTGGAGTTGAGAAGGCTTCGATAAGGTGTTGGCCGTGGTTGGCACCCTGCTTCCAAAAAACCACGTGTTGCCGAAGACCATGTACGAGGCACACAAGCTCCTTAAAGCATTGAAGATGCCATATGAGCAGATACATGCTTGTCCGAACGGGTGTGTCCTATTTCGGGAAGAACTCAAGGAGGCAAAGTACTGTCCGAAGTGTAAAGCCTCCAGGTTCCTGGAGGTAGAGTCTGGTGACGGTGGTGGCCAGAAGACCTAGCTTAAGATACCCGCCCGAGTCCTACGGCATCTTCCCTTCGTGCCGAGGATTCAAAGGCTATTCATGACCGAGGAAACCGTGAAACAGATGACGTGGCACAAGAATGGCAAACGTTACCATCCTAACAAGATGGTGCATCCATCTGATGGTGAAGCATGGACCAACTTTAATGACAAGCATCGTTTGAAATCCGATGAGGCTCGTAATGTACGTGTCACACTGACAACAGATGGGTTCAATCCTTACGGCATGATGTCTGCCCCTTACACATGTTGGCCCGTGTTTGTTATCCCCCTCAATCTCCCCCCTAGTGTCGCCTTTCAACGACATAACATGATCTTGACGTTGATAATTCCCGGGCACCCAGGGAGTAAGATGGGTGTGTTCATGGAGCCTGTGATTGATGAGTTGATCAAAGCTTGGAATGAAGGGGTATGGACATACGACCGAGCTACAAAGGAAAGCTTCAAAATGTACGTCTAGTACCAGTACTCCATGCATGACTTCCTGGCATATGGGTTATTCAGCGCCTAGTGTGTTCACAGGAAGTTCCCATGCCCAATATGCCAGGAAGCTGTGAGGTTCATTTGGTTGAAGAAGGGTGGTAAGTATTCGTCGTTCGATCAACATCATCAATTCCTAGATTCCAACCATCCATTCCGACAGGACACCAAGAACTTCAGGAAAGGTGTCGCAGTCACGGACCCTAGACCGCACTTGAAGACTGGTGCTAAGGTTCATGCTCAGATAGATGCTCTCTTGCCCATTGAAGAAGGTGGTTTTGTGGGATATGGTGAGCAACACATGTGATTGAACAAAGATGGCGGGCGGCAGTGGGCCAAGGAATGTGAACTCGAGGTACCAGAGGGCACGTCAGGACGCAGATGCCGGAGAGAACGCATCGGACGAGAGGAGGCAGAGGGCCAGGAGCAGCGGCAGCGGGAGCGGCAGCAGGAGGGGCCGGCCTCCTCTAGTCAGGCCGCGTGACGTGCCGGAGGAGCGCCATACCACGGGCTCCTCGGAGGACGAGCAGGTTCTGGCGACGGACGAGGTTCGGGCGACGGACAGCGAGGGAGAGGCACAGGAGGGCGGCGAGGCCGGAAGTAGTTCCACTGCCTCTGCTATGGCTAGCCCCTACTTGCGAGGTCCCTCAAAACTCCCTGGGCCTCCGCTTCCTCCCCTACGCCCAGTGATCCGCCCCCAGGGGGACAGGTAACTAACTTTAGATTTAATCACAGCTACTTCATATAACCTGTTGAAAATTGTCAAAGAAACTAATAATGTTTGTTAATGACTTGTGCAAGCACTGGGAGGTTGTGTCACCTGGTGACTCACGCAACCCCAACCACATCTTGGGGCTTGTGTGCAGGCACTATTACCCCAGCATTGTCATGCACAAGGGGACTGTGGGGCCGGCCAAATCGTGGGACCACTACAAATCTGCCCCCGACGCAGATTATGAAGACAAGCAGGAGCGGGTCAGGAGAGAGTTCTGGGTAAGTCTCGTTCGCACAACTTTGATCAATACATCGCATTCATTTGACACTTTTTGACATAATGAATTGATACATTGTGTCTGTCTGCAGACTTTTTTCAGGTGTGAAGAGGGACAGGAGGAGAGGGCGGAGAAGAACTTGGTGAAAAGTGCCAGGAAACGCATCAGCGACATGCACTACGAGGAGCGCCTCACTTGCATCATCAAGTACTATGCCACGCGACTTGGTCAGAAAGTCAGCAAGACACAGGCAAGACAGATGCCTCTGACCCGGGAACAGTACATTGAGGTAAATGAAGAAGAATAATACTGATTCGTTTTGAGATTAAGTAGCTTTCATTTGGTTGTCTTACATCTCAAATTCTTTATGACATGTAGATGATTCCATGGTGGTGCGAGTCCTTTGCCAACTGCTGGGAGATGATCGTGGACAGGTGGTTCACATAGGGTTATATCCAGGAACACGAAGCCCACCGGGAGCGGGCTTTGCAGGCGACAGGCCCCACACACCACCAAGGCAGCCGCAGCCTCGGCGCGTACAAGCAAGCTTGGGTACTGAATTCATTTTTAGTATTCTGACGCTCCATTCTACATGTTTCTTCTAATCATCTTGTTGTCTTTCTCGTAGTCGGCGTCGCATGGTGGCCAGCCTTTGTCCATGTTCATGGCGTATGGACTGGCCCGCAAGGGAAAGGCAACTTCCGCTGTCACCTTCAGCCCGGATGACCCACCCGAGTCGTACAGCAACCCGAGCGCCCACACCCGCATCAGCTCCTACGCGTCGGACGCAAGGTCGGTCCAGGGGCCAGACTGGGATCTGAGCACCGACGACATTGATGGCATGACTGTCATGAGGATCGGACAGGGCAAGAAGCATGGGCGGTACTGGCTTGGCGATGGCACCCTCAAGTCCGGCTTTGTTCCCTCCCTGTCCCAGATCCGAGCAAGTACCCCGAGCGGAGGCCCGGCCATATGCCAACGGCCGTCCCCTTCACAGCAGCGGGTCGACGCACTCCAGGTTAGTCCAGTTTAACTCCTCGTACATTGATCTTTACATAACTTAGTTACCTTTACATTACTAAAACATTCGATTGAAATGTTGCAGGCCGATAATGAGAGGATGGCTCAGGAGCTACGGGACCTGGCGGCGAGGACCGAGGTGGCCGAGCGGGAAAGACAAGCCGAGCGGGCTGAGCGGGAGAGACAGGCCAAGCAGCTAGCGGAGATTACGATGTTCCTGCAGAACTTTGGGCAAGTGAACGGTGTACCTGTGCCGATGTTCGCTCCAGCGCCGCCGCCAGTTGTAGCTAGTCCAGTGAGTATGAATCCATATTGCTTCGACTAGTGCTTTCATTAGATGACCCACTCTAAGCGCCTGAATCTCTTGTCCTTTATGCAGCCTCCGTCGGCGGGTTCGAATGACCCATCTCAGGCGTAAGCAGGCGGTGCCGAGTTTCCTTCACCAGGCACTCAGTTTCCTCCCCACCTTTAGTTTGTATCTCTTTTTCACCGCTTGATGGACATGTGATGCACTGTGATCCACTATCACTTGTTTCGATGGTAATTGGACCTATTATGTTTGTGATGCGTGTATGTGAGGTATTGTATTCGCGATGTGATATATATGTGTGGGATTGAGTTTGTGATGAGATGGATGTGATATATATGTGCTATATTGTCTTTGTGATGCTTCAGATGTGATATATATCTTTTATATGTTGTGTTTGTGATTATAGAATCAAAAAACAAAATAAAAAAAATTAATTTTTGAGGCTTTGCCGGGTGCCCTGGCCCTGGCACTCGGCAAAGCTGGGGAATTCTGAAAGGAATTCCCAGCTTTGCCGAGTGCCAGGTCCAGGGCACCCGGCAAAGTTTTTTCAAAAAGAAAAAAAAATCTTTGCCGGGTGTCCCATGACCTGGCACCCGGCAAAGAAATTATGAAAAAAAAATAAAAAACTCTTTGCCGGGTGCCCCCTCGGTGCGACACCCGGCAAAGAAATTATAAAAAAAAATAAAAAAATCTTTGCCGGGTGCCTCCCCGGCACGGCACCCGGCAAAGAAAATTTGAAAAAAAAATTAAAAAAATCTTTGCCGGGTGCCTCTGACATGGCACCCGGCAAAGCAAGGGATGACGGAGCCGGCGCCGTAACGACCACTTTTCTTTGCCGGGTGCCGGGTTTGCACTCGGCAAAGTCTTTGCCAGGTGCCCGATAAAAAGCACCCGGCAAAGAAATCTTTGCCGACTAACTTTTTGCCGGAGGCTCTTTGCCGAGTGCTGCACCCGACAAAGGCTTTGCCGAGTGCAAAGTAGCCTTTGCCGGGTGCATTCGGCACCCGGCAAAGCGCCTGAATCCAGTAGTGTCAGGTCTGGCTTTTGAAATATATGGGGGCTTATGGGTCGGCCGATCTAGATGTAAAAGGACATGAGGAAGAATAAATGGTAGGACATGGTTCCTAATGCAAATACATACAAGAAAGAAAGAAAGTATGAAGGTGGTTAAGGTGATTAGGAATGAGATTTTGAAAACTGTTAGATAAACCCAACAAAAATGCTCACAACTTTTTAAACCACTTGGAAAACTCATTGATTTACCATTTTTTTTTGAAACTATTGGAGATGCTAAGCAAATTACTCACTCAATCTAAAAAGTAATACTATTGTTTTTTCAGAAGTCAATGAATCTTAGATTGAACTAAATATATATAAAAATATACTAATATTTAGAACGTATAATAAATTTCACTAGATGAAACACAGAATATATTTTCTTATAATTAGAGATACAAATGTTTATTATATTTTATATAAACCTAGTCTAATTTAAGAAAATTTGGCTTAATTAGTTCAAATTTAGAATGATATTGTTTTTGGAACCTAGCTAATAAATGGTTTAGTCTCACTCTCACAGGTCTTATATATCACATCATTAGCGAGTTGTAGCCTACTATTGGTCTCAGCAAATCATACGGTACTTGGTTCCTTCTGGCTTCTAATCCAAGGTTGATTTTGTTGTTACGTGAAATTTTTTGTGATAAACTAATCCTCCCTCCATCCCAAATTTTAAGTCGTTGTAGCAAAAGCAAATACAAAGAACGACTTACAATATGAGACGGACGAAGTTAATAACGATAATATATACTATACATCCAGATCCAGGTGCGCCAAATAAATAAAATTTTGTGTAGACATGCATGTAACACGGCTAGTCCAGCTGGACTGGTTACCCTGCAAGGATCCAACCTCTCCGTCGATGTCGAGCACGCACACGGACCTAACGAGGTACGAGACGGCGGCGTCGACCGTGTCGAACTTGGCGATCGAGGTCCGGGGGCAGGGCGCCGTCCTCATGGCCACTTCTCCAGCCAGCCATTGAGCCTTTCCTCGAGCTCCTCCCTGGTCCATGCCGGGCTCCATGAGCACGTCGTACGTGTCCGACTGGATGTCCGCTCGTCTCCTCCGTGATGCACAACAAATTCTCGGTGGTCGCTCCAACGAGGCCGTGCAAAAGCTCGCGGCACCACCACCACCCAAGGACGCCTTCTTCTGTGACCGCCGGCGGGGCAGAGGCAGCAGCAGTGACCCCCTTCTGCCTGCATTTGAGCTGAGGAGACAAGTCAGGTAGGTGCAGATGACGTGCACTTGAGCACCAAGGAGAAATCGAGAAATCTTGAAGTAGTAGAAAAGGATTAGGCAGTAAGCACCGCTGCCTTGAAAAAGTGGAGTATCAGAGGTGCCGCCGCAGCTGGCCATCCGAGACTCCGAGAGTGGAGATGTCAGCGTTGGCGTGTTGCAGCCCGCAGTCGGCCATTCGAGTAGAGATGCCAGCACCGCAGCTGACCGTGTCCTTGTTGAGAAGGAGGCACCAGCGCTGCTGCCTGCTGCCGTCAGAGTGGAGGAGGCGCTGCTGCCGGCCCTTGGAGTGCATGGAGGAGCTGTTGCTGACCAAGCGGAACGGGGAGATGCTGGCGCCTCCAGCATTCGATGTAGAGGAGGAGGATGTGCCGCGACGCTTCGGCGTGGCGCCCGTGTCAAGTGGGTCCTGAGATAATTAGGTTTTAGAATCCACACTTGTTTTTTTGAGGTGGAGCTTTTGGCGTTCTTCAAACACTCCATCCTTGGTGATAGGCAAAGTACGTGGGCTAACGTTCAGAAAGGAAAACATACAGTAAGCTACTCATAAGACTGATTGGTTTTTTATCTGTCATCCCATCTCAAAAGAACACATTTACATATGTAGTTTTCTAGAGCGCAGCACTATCTAATCCCTAAGAAAGCACACATTTGTTGCAGTAACTTGCAAAATGTGGTTTACTTGCTTCTCTATACATGGCCTGCATCTTGCTTCTCCTGCATGTTAAAAAAAAATGATATCATGTGTCAGCAATTTGTTGCTAGATGGAGATAAGAAAGGATGCATATGAAAAAAAAAGAAGAAACCTGTAACATCCGGCCTAGTTTGGAAGTTGACCCATAGTGGCCCATGTACATATTAATGAGATGTGTGGAGGGTTTAGTCCAACCTTGATTGTTTACACTACCGGACTCCTTGAGTTTGCCGAGTGCCCGAAACACTCGGCAAAAGACATAAAACACTCGGTAAATGGTTCGCCGAGTGTAACACTCGGCGAACAACACTCGCAAAAAACAGTGACGGCAAAGCCAACTTTGCCGAGTGTCTTTTATCGGGCACTCGGCAAAGCCTTTGCCGAGTGTCCGACACTCGGCAAAGTTGAAACCGAAAAAAACCCGAAAAAATGGGAATTTTTACCCAAAAAAATGGAAAAAAAATTTTATCGATGGAGGCCCCCACGTACCTCCTCTATCACTACACCATACTCTCACTTGTGTCTGGATTCCATTTTAGTTCCAAATATATTATACTAAACCGAGTGTAAATTGCATGTTTGAGGCCCTAAACGAATTCAAATAAAAAAGTTGTAAACTACAAACTTTCATAACTTTTCGAGATCTACACTTTTAGTTTAGGAAGTTTTTCCATCCGAGGTCGTTTACAAAATTTGAATTTTAAAATTTTGAAATTCAAACACAGTTTTGCATGACAAGATGTTTTCAAATCAAAAAGTTGTCAACTACAATGTTTCATAACTTTTCGAGATCTACAGAGTTTATTTTGGTTGTTTTTTCATCCGAGGTCGTTTGAAAAGTTCGAATTTTAAAATTTTGAAATTCAAACGCAGTTTTGCATGACAAGATGTTTTCAAATCAAAAAGTTGCCAATTACAAAGTTTCATAACTTTTCGAGATCTACAAAGTTTATTTTGGTTGTTTGGTCATCTGTTCATCTGACATGGTCGTTCTAACATTGTTCACAAATCTTATATATCTCTCTTGTAGTTTCATAAACTACAAGAGAGATATGTTAGATTTGTGAACAAATTTATTTTCACTTTGTCGTATGAAGAAAAGACCAAAACAAACATTGTACATCTTGATGAGTTATACAACTTTGTAGTTGAAAACTTTTTCATTTGAATTAATTTACTGCTTCAAAATATGCTTTGAAATTTTCTTTGCCGAGTGTCAAAAAAATAACACTCGGCAAAGAAGCTCTTTGCCGAGTATCAAAAAAAATACTCGGCAAAGAATCTCTTTGCCGAGTGTTAAAAAAACACTCGGCAAAGAGCCTCTTTGCCGAGTGTCAAAAAAAACACTCGGCAAAGGCGTCTTTGCCGAGTGCCCAAAAAACAACACTCGGCAAACCACCTGGCACTCGGCAAAGAGCCGGTCTCCGGTAGTGTTAGGTGGGTTAGACCAACATATAATGCTTCTAGAGTCCATCCCACCATCCACGGGTTAATCCTTTTGCGCGAAGCGATGATGAAAGCGTAAGTGGGATGGTGGTAGGTGTGGCTCACTCAGCGCGCAGAGAAGATCTGAGGTGTTTGGACTCTAGGGTGTTACAAATGGTATCAGATCTGACCTTCGCGGCCATGGTGTGTGCGGATTAGGGGCACAGGCATGGGGCTCATTGTGCGTGTAGGCCCTGCAGGGTGCATGGCATGGCACATGTGCCGGTACTAGACTCACGGTCGCATGTGCTAAGAGTGAATATTTCTAGTCATCGTTTGCCCGGTTGTAGGTGTGTTGGGACGACGAGGACGTCGGGCCCTTAGGGGGGTGTATGTGACATCCGCCCCGGAAGTTGGCCCATAGTGGCCTATGTGCATGTTAATGAGATGTGTGGAGGGTTTAGTCCAACCTTAGTTATTTAGGGTGGGTTAGACCAACATATAATGCTTTTAGAGTCCATCCCACCATTCCTGGGTTAATCCTTTTACGCGAATTGAGGACGAAAACATAAGTGGGATGATGGTAGCACTACAAGAAATGTGTCGGTTTATGACGTTTATGCCATGACATCTGATCAAAAGGACACTAAATGAGGACGAAAACATAAGTGGGATGATGGTAGCACTACAAGAAATGTGTCGGTTTATGACCTTTATGCCATGACATCTGATCAAAAGGACACTAAATCAATTTGTTTATGACATTTTTTGTGGAGGCATGCAAACTTTGTGACCAAAACAAGTTTATGTCATAAAACAGCATCATCAAGCTAGTGCAATTGCATTATGTGACATTTTGCTGTGTCATAAAGGCCAATTTATAAATGTCCTAAATCTATGACCACGCTTTTGTGGCACAAACTATTTTCCACAAGAGCGTGTGTTATTATTTTTTGTTTTTTAGAAGAGCACCGGTCCTTAAATCTAGCGAAAAAATATTAATGTTTGATCTTTTTATGTGTTTATAAAATAGTATGCTTGTTTGGTCCTTTTTTAGATGCCTGCTGCGGTGCATGAATACACATCAAATAAATTGTGCCAGTATAAGGTTTGAGTACTTCTCCTAGATGCCTACTAGAAAAAAAATAACAATATATATACTTGTTTATATGTTGAGTTAAAATAAAAGAAAAAAAGAAAAAAGAAAATAGAATAACGCACGCACACGAGACACCATCCATCGCTTGGACTCCCTAAAAGCGGACCGAACCTATCCTCTTCCCTGCGCTCTCTCTCCCTCGGCTCTCTCACTTGTAGAAACACCTCTCTCTCTCTCTCTCTCTCTCGTTCTTCTCCACACACGAGCTCTCTCCTTTGGTCCTCCCAAAAGTCAACGCCGGCTCCCTCCGCAACCTCCTCCCCTACGTCGGCCCCTGCTCCTCCCCAAGCTGGTGCTCCACGCCCCTGCTCCCCTCGCCCTAGGGCTAGGAGCAGCGCCGTCGCGCAGGCCGGGCTAGCTGGCCGCAGCGCCGCTATCCAGATCGGGATGGCTGGCTGTCGCGCCGCAGCTTTGGCCGGGCGGCCTGAGCTGCATGGCCTCCGCCGCCGGCTGCTACTGGCCACGCCCCTGGTCGGGCTGTGACATCGTCCGTGCTACACCCTTCCCCTCGCTGCGAGCACTGCAGTTCCAGATCGGGCATGCAACCCGTGGCGGTTGCCCTAACATAACCGCCTGGTTATTATAAGGCGACCGACTCGGTTAATTGATTAACTGAGGTGGTCATGTTGTAAGGCCCGCCTCCAAAAAATAGTGGCCCAGCAGGCAGCCCATCTCGGCCCAACACTCATCGTGTGTGTGTGTGTATATATATATATGAAGAGTTAGGGTTATCCACAGCTATCTCTCAATCCCTCACCCGTCGCCACACACCACTCTCTCTCCTCTCTCGGCTCAGTCCTCCCGAAAGAGGAGGCGCTCGTCTCTCTCGCGTCTCTCGCGCATGCATGGCCCGCTCTCTCCCTCTCGCCTCTCTCGCGCATGCATGGCCCACTCTCTCGTCTCTCATCGACGGGCGCTCCCTCTCTCCTCTCGCATTGGCGCTCTCTGGAGGTGGTGGGAGGCACTCGCATCCCGGTGGGCTGCTCGCGCCAGGCCGTAGCGGCGGCTCACGTGTGCGGCGGGTCGGGGCCTCTAGCAACGGCAGGGCCACTCACTACAGGAAGATGGAGCATTTGTGATAAAATGATGTGGCGAAATTTATCTTTGCCACTAATGCTCATACTATTTGTGACAAACCTAGTTTTCATCACTATTATGTTGGTTATTAGTGACAAAATATTAATTCGCCATAGAAAACATCTTTATTGGCAAATCAAGTGGCGAAACATTATTTTGCCACTGTTTAACATGATATCTGTGGCAAAAGAATATTTACCCCACTAATACGACATTTATTAGTGGCAAAATAAATTATCGCCGCAAGACATACAATTAGTGAGAAAATATTATGGCAAAATTTATATTTGCCACTACTTGCCATACTATATGTGAAAAAAAACTAGCTTTCATCACTTTTATGTTGTTTATTAGTGACAAAATATTAATTTGCCACTGAAAGCATCTTGAGTGGCAAATCGAGTGGTGAAACATTTTTTGCCACTATTTAACAAGATATTTGTGGCAAAAAAATATTTACCTCACTAATATGACATTTATTAATGGAAAAAATATCACCACAGGACACACAATTAGTGAGAAAAATATTACGATAAATCATAGTTATGACTTGCTAGCTTAATTAAAATGGGGCCCATACATCAGCTCCTTATTATTACATGTATCCAATCTAATTCATTAAAACACGTAACATACAGAAGCTATTTAAGATGGTTCCACGTGTTAGTCTATCTTTTTCTTCTTCGATTCTTATAAACACAAAATACACGGGCAACACGTTGTCAGACACGTGAGTTCCTTCCTCTTCACCTGAATGCGCTAGAACGTCTACACCACTCCAGATCCATCACCAGCATGCTGCACCTTCGCTCCGCCAGACTGCCACAGCAACGCCCCCCATTCCGGCCTCCTGTGCGCCAGACTGGATTTACTTGATTTAGTAGTGACATCTTCTTCATCAGTAAAAATGATAGATAACCGTCATCCGTAAAACCACATTGGCCATGTACGTCTAATTTATTTATATAAATTGTGGTGGATCTTATCATGTAAAAGAGTGCAAATGAAAGCAAAGCTAAAAGCAGGACTATTTTTGTTGCTTTTTGCTACAAAAGAAGTAAGAAATATAGGTTGTTTCTATATAACTACAGGTTTTTCATTAGTTTTAGAATATGGAGTAATAAGACAGTTAATGAATGAAGCAAATGAAAAGTAAAAGTAAAGAGCAATGAAGCAACAACAGGTCTCACGGCTAAATTAACCAATTGGTAACCATTAATTGAACAAACAGAAAATAGTACCTGCTTACTTCTGCTCGAATCTGACCAAAAAGACAGTGAATGTATGCACTAGCAAGGCCGTTTCCTTCGCTGCTCAGCCGCAGCACGCCTGCAGCCTGTGATCGCCTCACTGGGTTAGACCTCCGCTGTCACCACCGATGCGCAGCCTCGCAGCCTCGTTGATCACGGCGTTGATGGTTCGTGTCGGATAGGGCAGCGTCTGTTTGTCCGTTCGCGGCGGCGGCATCACCATGAGTCCGGGATGGATAAATAGGCAGACCACATTGGACTATATGGGCTACAGGGACACGAATACATGCTTGGCCCACAGGCCCAAATAACGATTCTTAAGGACAAGATGAATACACGAGTGAGTTACTTATTCATAAAAAAATCAGCTAAAACAAAACTAACATGGTTTATTTGGTTTGATTTTATGAATAGAGACAATTATGGTATTCTATATTATTTTTTATAAATATTTAATATATAATTTAAATAATTACTTATTTATGATTTTATATATTAATCAAGTACATTTCTAATATGGTTCAAATTAGAACCATCCATTTGTATTCGTGTTCAAGAACATTCGAATTCGTATGGTCCATGCTAAGGGGGGCCGACAAATGCTTACAAGCATATACACACACACTCATCCAAATGAGTACGCCGTACTAGAATAAATTTAGGAAAATAGGATCAAGTACATCGATGACTAACACGGGGTGCCAGGTTCCACCACAAGAACCTAAACAGATGAGCTACACTCAGTTCACATGTATTGAATATCTTTGACTGACCCCTCTATGTATAATTCCTGTCTTCGGCCCATGATAATGGGTGTGTTTAGATCCTTGGCTGTATCTTGCCTTGCCTTGGTAAGGAATTGCAAGAGAGCCGAACGTTTGGTTGAGTGGCAAGTTGCTTGGGAGCCTGTGCTGGCAAGCAAAATCTTTGAAAAGAGCTCGAGAGCGCATTTGGCTTGCTCGGCTAGGTGAATTTCTTGGATTCCGTGTAGGTGAGGCGGGGCAAGTTTCCCTGAGAAACCAAATGTACCCATATGTTTATGTTTTTTGGCTCTGTTATAACGCTATGAGGAACTCATGGACCCTTTAGTACACTATAGCCAACTTTTGCGGTCTAGGTCGATGGAGGTCTTCGCCTTCCATGAATATATTTTTATTTGTTGTATTGGATATTAATGTTAAATTAGTTCTATAGCATTGAAAGAACATTGTTTTTAGAATATATCGTTGGAAGATTTCAAGTGACACATCTTATTTGAAGAGGTTAGAAGCCGAATTTTATTCATTACCTAAAATGATTAGCTTTTTTTCAATAAACACATATATGAAAATAACATTGGCCATTAAATATTATAAATTCTACTAGTAGAAATATTATGGCCTTGTTTTTTTTTTGCACCGAGCGCACCTTTTCCCTCCTTGTAATTGGTAAAAATTGTTCCCTCCAGATATCCATTCACCATTGACGCTACTTTCCCTCCAATTACTCAGTGATTTTTTTTCACTCCCGCCATATTGCATTGGACGTCAACATATATATACAGCAACAAGGAGTCCTTTTCATCTACGAAGAAATAAGCCAAGCTATTCCGTGAGAGGAGAAATAGTCAATCGTAAAGTCCGCAAGGTGAGTACTAGTATTTTCTATCTTTTTTCCCATCTAAGCTTCCGCCATCTAGCAACCAATAGTAGCCTCCATGATTACTCCTTGGTCAAAACAGCCGCAAAGGCCGTGCTTCACCATCCTCACGGCCGGACGCCTCTGCGGCGCATCTCCGTGCTGCTGAGACTTACCTGCCCCAATTTTCCAATCCATGCCGCTGCAAACTATCATCCTAGCCCTGATCCACACTGCCGCTATCGTCGTCGCCCCCATCTCCGTGCCGATGCACTGCATCCATGCCTGTCCTCAACATCAGCCCTTGCATACTACTGCACTAGGGCATCCATGCCTCCTGCTCACTCGAGCATTCATGTTTATGAAATTATTATTTTTTAGATTATTTCTTTTGGTAAAATCTTCATTGATTCCACAGGGGACATGGATCCACGGGTGACTCGCCGAACTGTTGCTGAAATTGATAGAGAATTTGATGAGTCAACCTCTGCTTTATCTGATCCAAGGGAGCAGCTGATCACCTCTGGTATAGGATTCATACACTCAGTTCCACTAAATAATTTCTCTGCATAAAAAATCTGATGTGAAGGGCGGGCCTGGTGCAAGCGGTAGAGTCTTACTGCCTATGACCGGAAGGTCCCGGGTTCGAGTCGCGGTCTCCTTGCATTGCACAGGCGAGGGTAAGACTTGCCACTAACACCCTTCCCCAGACCCCGCATAGAGCGGGAGCTCTCTGCACCGGGTACGCCCTTTTATAAAAAAATCTGATGTATTGTAGCATGTCACATAGTCCAATGTTTAAATTATGCTTAGGAAACTTACATGATCTTATACCAAGGTAATAAGGTGTATCTTCTAGTTATGTGGAACTCAATATCTTAATATTGATACTGATTCCATTAGTCTCCACCAATTGCACTGTAAGCTAACCAAAGCCTGTTAGTTCTCATACAATTGAATGCACCATGACTTGTTCATACGTATGAACTGGAGCAACTATGAACACTTGTGGCTTGTATTCTTGTTGGTATAAAAATCCAGCTTTTATAAAATGTTTACTCCTACAGGGGAAAGAACAAGCAGGTTATGTCCACGTGCCTCTCAAGCTGACAATGCAAGTGATCATTTGGATTCAGATGAGGTCATGGATGAAAATATTCAAAAAAAATGCTGCAGCACACAACACTGAAGGTGCTTAGCTAATATGAAAATCTTTCTATACACAATTGTTCATTTCACTAAATTGCCTAGGCTCACTTTCAGTAGGCTCTGTTATGCTGATCTGGAATTGTTTCTTTACACAACATAATAGTAAGCAGTGCATTTTAGAAAACCACCAAAGTAACTAGGAACTGTTATACTATATGAATTTGTTTATGTACAGTACAGAGTAGAAATATGAAATATTACATCTAATTATTGTTGTTTCCCCCTATATTAACTAGACCCGGCTAAGAAGAGTGGTAGAAAAGTTACAACCAAAGATCAACTTCGCAAGAGAAGAGCAAAAGGAAACAATATTGATATAAAGTTCCCTAAAGAATATGCAAAAGTGTGTGGAGAACATGCTAGTTTATTTAAAAGTGAGATAACAGTTCTTGTAAGAACTGTACCACTCCAAGTGAATTTTCAAATGAAATAAATATATTTGGCATGCATAGGTTATCATTGCATTCAATGGCTGCTTATTACATCATATTATTGTTGTACAACAAAAGTTTCCTGAGCTTTCAGAAGAAGATAAAGATTGTGCGATGAGACAAGTAAAGAGTCAATACAATAATTGACGTTATCGTCTACTTCAAGCTTACCATAACAAGAAGCCAAGGCCACAACATGTCTCACCAGAAGGTTGGCAATGGTTGATAAGGAATTTGTGGATAGATGATGATTTTCTGGTACATACTACTCGTCCTAAATTACAGTGCTACATTATTGTTAATGACACATTTATGCAATTTATAAACCAGAAAAGGAGCAACCAAAACTCTATCAATAGAGGAAAGCAAGAGACTGGGTCCAAAGTAGGAACTAGATCAATTGCTCAAATCGCTTACGATCTGGTGAGAAAAAAAGTTACCAGGCAGATTTTTTATTTGCTACAAATTGTTCTAAATTAGTGAATACATGCTTTTTTATTCCAACATAACGAGACCCAGAAACTGGTGAATGGCCTACTGCTATACAAGTTTGGAGGGCTACATATCAAAAGGCTGATGGGACATGATCCATTCCAACGGGTGAAGAAATAATGGTATGGACATGTCAATTTGTATCCTACCTTTTGAACTAGGATTAGGTGGAAGTGATGTGTTTTTGTATGAAAAATATGCTAATAGAATTATGTATGACTCTTTCATGGTTATTATCTCTACAACATAGTTTCTGATGTATTGTTCATTTAATGAGTTGAAAAGTCTAGGCACTATGACGTGTTTGCAATATCTCTAATCATGAATAATATTGTTTTAATGAGTTGTTTGTAAATTTCACATATTATTTAATTTGTCTGCATTTTTCATTTATTAGATAACATGTCTACAGATTTTGTTTTCAACACCAGCAACTCTGAGAACATTTGCTTTACACTATCCTGTAGCTAATTACACTACAAGAGATATGACCTTTTACGACATTGCACTTATGTCGTAGAAACTGAAAATTATGTCATGTTTTACAATTTACGACGCACCTGCGACAAAAATGCGTTCGTCGCCTATGCCCTATAGCTAAAGGTGTTCTGCGACAAAATTGATATTCTCGTCGTAATTTTTGCGGCGTTCCTACTGGCGTCGTTGATTTACGACACCCGATTATCGTCGTTATCAAGTGAAGGAAACGTCGCAAACCATTGACCATGGATGTATATGCAGGTGCCACGTAGGATCACAAAACATCGTAAAAAATATTGCATAAAACGTGCGGATTTAATATATTGCAGCCCACAAAATCAATTTATAACCAGCAAGCAAACTGAAAATAGCCAGATTTCATTACATTACTTGGCAAATCAAATTTTACATGTCCAAATAATTGTCACATGTCAAACTCCACCCAAAATACATAAACCTCACATGTCCATGTCATTACCAAGTCCAACCAAGTAGCAAAATATGAAGCCACATATCCAAGCCATTACCAAAATAAACAGCTACATCCAAACCATTACCACATATCCAAGTCCAGGCTAAGTACCAAAATAAACAGCCTCATATCCAAACGATGTTGAGGAAAAGGTAAGGAGTGACCTAGTCATTGTTCAAGGTGAACAATCGACACAGAAGAGTATTGGTTTCCTCTGCTTGCTTCTTCAAATTTTCAATCTCTTCTACGTACTTCTCCCTTGCTTCCTCTGACTCCACAACCTTCTTCAATACATCCAACTCATCCTGCTGGCCATGAAGTTGATCTCTAAGTGCTGCAACACCTTGCTTCTCTGCCGCAACTTCAATCTCCAACTCTTGTACACATGCAACAACAGTAGCACTTCTCTTAGCGAATGTTGGCTCAAGGCCAACATTTCGAAGAAATTTACTTGATGGCAAAACCTGAGCAACAACTTTAGCAGGCTGAGCCTTGATGGCTTCCATTTGATCCTAACATGATAAGAAAAATAGTTTGCATTAGTATACAAATGTGGAAAAATTTCAAGTAATGGCAGACTTGAATTCATTACTACATACTGATTTTCTAGTAGTTTAGAATACTTGTACAAATTTGCATCCAAAGCACTAAATGAGTTCATCCTAATAATGAAAAAAGAGGTAGTTGACTAAAATAGTAGCAGGTTCTTTCAACGCCGACCTCTTAGCAGCAGGTAGAGAAAGGCCTACGCAGTTTGATGAGCACAAAATTCAGAAATAAATCATTTTAATCCTATTTTCAAAAAGTACAAATTTTAGGGTGTTACATATACATATGAAGTAGAATTAGGAAAAAAATGAAAGCGGTAAACATCCATTAGTATGGGTAACAGACTACAAGTAATCAAATAAGAAATGTCTATGCCTAAAGTTCGAAAGGCATTCGTCATTGGCATTTGGCAGAAAGATCAACAGATAAAGAAAACAGAGCAAGCTTGTCTTATTATGCAGTTCTATAACTAATGGCCGTACTTGTTATATATAACCATGTCAGGGACAATAATAAAACAACTAAACAAGTGGAGCATATTACTGCTTATCCATGCTGAATTTGTTCCGTAGAAGAAAAGAGTAGGGGAGTCTTTTGTTGCTGTTTGAGAAAATTTAGTACATTCTTGTATTTCACTATTAAGCAATCTGGACCAAATTGTAATTTGGAATAAGCACTATTTCAAGGATTGATTAGACCATATAAAGCAAGAAAGCACATCTACGGTTAACTACGCTATCCATATGTAACTTCAATAGGTATTATTTTAGCTTTATCATAATCAAATAAGTCCCTATCCTGAAATTAAGCCCACAGTTATTATATCCACAGAGCTTCATCAAAATGGAATAAGAAAATTGGAGAGACATTGCAAGGTCAGTACCTGGAGGACACAAGATGGCTTGAATAGGTTACCAACTTGATCTTGTCAACATTCTTCCACCTGAGACTCATTGTAGTTTATAATTCCACTTGAGCAAGCTTTGCACAACCTGTCACAAGAACAAACAGACGTCATAGCAGCTACTAATTTCCGAGAACTTCTTTGCTTGAAGAAATGTACACTGAACAGAACAGCAATTCAAAACTTCAGAAAATCAACACTTCGTCTTACCTGCGCTTTTACTACTGAACCCAATCTATGCTCCCTTTTCATCATCTCCACCTCTGCCCTCTTCTAAGCAACAGCAACCCTGAGGCTGGCAATCCTCTCCTCGAGCCCATACAAGGATTTCTTTGCACCCAACAAAACCAAAAACAACAAACCAGCATCAGCACCTTAATTCACTCTCTTCATCAACCACTATAGCATAGCCACAGCTGGTGCATGTTTCCTGCCTCCCCACGGTGGCACAGTTTAGCAAAAGTTGAAATTATGCAATGGCACAAATTAATCAGTCATGTAAGCTGACTCTTACCTTTCGCTAATGTAGATTGGTGATATGCTGCTGAAGTGGTGAGGCAATCAGGGGGATGAGGATAGTGGCACGTCGTACAAGGCTAAGTGATTGGCCGCCAGTCACTTTTGCTGCCTTCCAGACCTTGCTAGAATAATGCACATATATCAGCAGAATATTTCTACTTTGATAAGCTGACGAAGTCATTAGTGTTATCAACATACTTGATCATGGTAATAATTCAGATTCTACATGACAGGGGCATGACACTAACACGTGTGTATACATCATACATAAGTGTGTGCCTACATAGAACATGCATCTAGGCTTTCTTGCAAGACCAATATGCCGCAATGGGCAGACATATTACCCGGACATTGAGATATTCCCCGTAATGTGATGTCTTCACAAAATAAGATACGTAAATATACAAAAACGCAGCCAAAAAAAAGAAATGAACTCAAAGTGATTGAATGGAAGATGGTGTAGTATCCTAAAAATCTCTACTACTGTTGAAATAACAGATAAATAAATATGCACGAAAGCAGGGTACTAACACAGTTGCAGAAAAGGTGGCCAATTCAATTGTAAACAAAAGGGGAAAAACAATAGGTTGGTGGCTTTACTTCAACCAGAACATGAAATTACTCAATGTTAGGAGTTACCATAAGTGTTTGATTTTTGGATCAATTTTATCAATGAAATTTCTCCTATGCAGCCTCTGTCATTCGGCATGCTGAATTTTTTTGCCAATATTTTCCTCATGTCTGCAACAATAATATGCCAAAGAGAAATAAAGAAGCATGGCTAAGATAGAGTTTTTAATTTTTATACACTGGAAAAAAAGGTTGGACAAACAGAGATGTGGATATGTTAAAATCAAGCCCCTTCTACCAGAAACAGGTGCACGGTGCACCAGACTGCATGTGGATAACTTTAACTTTGATATCTCAGAAATCAAATGTCATTCATAATTCACATGGCAACTCGCAGCAGCATTTGCAAAAGGCCTTTTTGTTTCGAAGAGTAACTAACTCCATACTAGTTCGTTGGTTATGATCTAGACGACCCATTTTTGTTGTTTCATTTTGCCTCAGGCAACTTTATCAATTCAACACAGACAAAACATGCAGTTTTACTGAATCTGAAAACAGCCTATCATTCAGTTTCAAAAAATTGTTGTGGCCGATCTATTGAACGGAAGTCGAGTAACTGAATCCTGCAACATGGAACAAAATAAGCATGCATACATATAGTGATTGCAAGGGAAGAAGAGCCAACTTACTCGTGCAGTCGCAGCGAAGCTGAATCGGACCTGTGGCATGTCCCCGCACGCCCGCAGTTCAGCAACACGACGACGGCGACGAGCACGCGATAGTGGATGGCGAAGGCGGTTGCCATTGTCGCGGCCTCATCATCTCACGCCACCGCTTCCTGGATCAGCGCCGCCGCCACCAACGCTGTCACCACCACCGCAGCTGCCTGGGACCAGCGCCTCCCACACTGATCCGCACCGCCTCCTGCGGCCGCCGAGTAGATCCTTCACCAGATCCGCGCCGCTGCCTCGTGAGCCCGCCGGCCGCCGCGTCAGGGAGCTGCTGGTGGTGCGAGGGAAGGGTGGGCGGCGCGAGCATCGAGGGAGGCCTGGGCAGTGAGGGGTGGGTGGCGTGAGGGAGGCGGCGGGCGGGCGGCTAGCCGGCCGAGTTGCGGCACGAGGGAGGCGGGTGGCGCTGGGGGCCTGGCGGAGAGGTCTGCGTGCGGCATGCGGAATTGCGGATAAGGTGTGTGGGGGAAGCCGGGGAGGGGGTTGTGGGTGTTTTTTTTGTTTTTGTTTTTTTTGCCGGTGATTTTGTTTCTGCGCGCGGGAGGATTCGTTGCATGCGCGCGGAATGAAATTTTTAGAGGCGGGAGGTGCTATTTCGGGCATATGCTCCATCGACACGAGATCTTGCGCACTAATTTTTTCCTGATATAATTTTTTTTTGTGTGCAAATGCCGATAAAAAAATATTTGAAGCAGCAGAAAAGATATTTTTCTAGTCAGTGGACCAACCACATAGGGAAATTGGATTTCACAGTATAGTTGAACTTCACAATATAGTATGTGGAGTTGAGCTTAGCATGTGAAAAATTAAATAAAAATTATGATGATTGTCTATTAGCATGCCACGGTAAATTGCAGTTCGTCGTAACATGGAAATCCCTCAGTTTACGACGATTTCTGCTAGATCTTAGTGACGGACACATAATTTTCGTCGTAAAATCATGCTCTCACAAAAAAAAATATCGTAAAACATAATGACTTAGCAACAAATTTAGCCATTGTCATGAGAAAATCGCCGTAGAAGGTCATATCTCTTGTAGTGTTAATTTGTGCTCATACTTATGATTCATTACATGAACGTTTTTGGCTGTTGCTTAGTATATGGGTTCTTAATTGGTTTGTTGTTTCATGCTTTGCAGACCAAGCTACAGGAAGCTGCTGGCATACATCAAGAAAAGATTTCTTCTACGCCGGTGCTCATAGTGGAGCACTTCGCACTAGTTCTTGGTCGAAAGCCAAACCATTCACGTGGTGTTGATATTCGTTCTGTAAACCGAGTGGCTGAGGAAAGGATCAAACTGCAGGCGCAAATTGAGGCTTCTGAACGGCGTGAAGCTGCAGCTCAAGCACGTGCAGATGCTGCTGAGCAACGTGCTGAGGCTGTTGAGCAACAGGCACAAGCTTTGGAAGGCCAAGTTTCCACGGTGGTCGAAACAAATGCACACCTGCAAGAAGAGCAGCAATCTCAACGTGATGAGCTTACTCCTTTGCGTCAAGCACATAGTGGAGAAGTTGCTCGTTTAGTGAGAGAACAACTTGATAATCAAATGGCTGAATTAATCGCACGCATACATTCTGGTGCCTCGTAGCCTCCAACATCTTAGAGTTTAAACCCTTTAGTTGAATAATTATTGAGACATTAAAGTAGTGTCAAGATAGTTATTTTGAGGGTTGTGAGTGTTCTCAAATTTGTGTACTGCTTGATTGCCAAATTTAAATTACTGAAATAAATATTATTCATGCAGATTTGAGAGGATCATATTGCTATAGTGTACATTTGTTTGAGTTATTTTTGTCACTATAACAAGGATAATAATGATGACTCAGTCGCCACAATATCTAATATATATGTTTCACACAATTGAAGCTTATCTTGTGACAAAACTTATCTTGACTAATATTTTCCTACAAATGCTATGCTTTTTTGTGATGAAACTATTGATACAATTTGTCTTGTCAATTCTTACAAAAAGATAATTTTGTGTGACAAAGGTTTTCCATTGTAACTTACACGTGAGGATGAGTTTGCATCACAAATAAAAAGTATTTGTGTTAACAAGTTACCACATATTGTGGCAAACCATTAGACACAATTATAGTTTAATAGTGAGAACAAGCATCGACACGATAAACTCATGTAATGGCGAAACTTCTCACTAATATGCAGTCTCTAGTGACCATTAATTTTGCCACTTTTACAATGGTAGTTTTGACAATTATATTGCCATAAATTCTGTATAGTTGTCACTTTTCCCTATGTGCCATTATAAAAGATTGCAATCCCCAATCCCCTGTGTGTCCCTGAAAAAATTCAGCGGTCTTCAGCGCCACTACTCTAACTTTTTCGTGTCCTCCATGCCCCTTCCGTCAGTTTGGGCTCTAACGTCGTCAAACTGCAGGTGTGAAAAGATGAAAATACCCTTAAATTTAAATATGTTATTAATTTTTTTTAGCATCATAACGGCTTCAAATGAAAAAACTCAAAATTAGAAAGTTGTAGATCTCGTCGAGATCTATAATTTTCATATAAAATTGATTTTAATTTAATTCCGCAAAAAAATATGATTTGATATGATTAATATATCTTAGAAAAATCATCATTTTTTGCGGAATTAAATGAAAATAAATTTTATATGAAAATTATAGATCTCGACGAGATCTACAACTTTCTAGTTTTGAGATTTTTTCATTTGAAGTCGTTAAGATGCTAAAAAAATTAATAACATATTTAGACTTAAGGGTATTTTCGTCTTTTCACACCTGCAGTTTGACGGCGTTAGAGCCCAAACTGATGGAAGTGGCATGGAGGACACGAAAAAGTTGGAGTAGTGGCGCTGAAGACCACTGAATTTTTCTAGGGGCACACAAGGGATTGCGATCTTTTATAATGGCACACAGGGAAAAGTCTCCTATTGTTACCACTACAAACATTATAAGTGGCATAATTTGTTGCCACTAATGCATGTTTTTGTGACAACAAATGGGCCACAAATGGCCGCGTTACTAGTGGAAGCACAATTTGTCACTAATGAGTATGGCTATTTGTGGGGAACAAAAAATCATCACTAGAGTATCTGTGAGGCGAGTATTTGTGCGCGACTAGTGGCGATTAAAAAAAACACCACAAAGGCTGATTTGTGGTGAAGAAATAAGCTTTTGTGATGAAAATTTTCGCCACAAAAACCCTTTGCCCTTGTGGTGGCTCGCGCCCGGCGACGGCTGATCTCTCGTGTCCGGCAGGGTCTCCGGCGTCGGCGCGGCGCACGACTCCCATCCTCCGACAGTGGCACGGGGCCTCCAGCGGCGGAGCGTAGGGCTGGGCTTGCGGATCCACTAGATCCAGCGTTAGGGCTCGCGGATCTGGCCACCAACGGTGGCGAGGGCGCGGATCCGGTTGCCACCGACGCGGATCCGGCAACCAGTGGCGGCGTGGGCGTGGATCCGACCACCAGTGGCGGCACGACGTTCCCGGAAGCGAGCTCAGCGTTGGGCCTAAGAGTGGGCTCAGTGTTGGGCCTAAGAGTGGGCTCGGCGTTGGCCCTGGACTTTTTTTTGTTTTTTCACCGATTTACCGAGGCGGGCGTTATAAGGCACCCGCCTCCATTAACCGATTAACCGAGGCGACCAAGGCAACCCCTCCGTTATTCACGGATTAACCGTGACCTTTCGATGGAGGCGGTTGCCTTTGCCCGCCTCCATTAAATTTAGTGTAGTAGTGTATTTTAAATATACTTCAAATGGTTCGCTAGTTTGAACCATTTGTTTTGCACTTATTGCAGATACTAATGTCACTTTTCACCATCCGTGTGACATGCATGGGGCCATACCGATCCCCGGGTCATATCTCCGGCAGAAAAATGAGAAAACATTGATCATGAAGTTTTTTTACCAATTCGTTCTGATCCTTTTGGGCTAGTGATTCAAAATTCCATTGGATAGAGTTCGTAAAGATGAATTTTCAGTATGATTAATAAATTGTCTCCGTGTCCTTGTTTCAATCTAAATACCCTATTTTGATTGGCTGAATTCACTGCATCTGCAAATGTGAAGGTGTGAATCACTTAGCCAATTAATTTAATCTTGTATGCTTATGTTTTCGAAAAAAAAATCTTGTATGCTTATGTTTTTATCAGCAAAATCAATCTATATATACTCGGAATAAACATATGATAATTAATAGGTATGTTCCGGCCAAGATTTTGGGATTCAGTCCGAAATGATCCAATTTTGGCTAACTAAATCTGAACATTTTGATTGGTCAAAGTAAGTGAATCCTAGTCCAAAATTTCCAAGATTCACCCATTTCGGTGAGGTCCGAGTTTTTTTTTGTCATTTGAATCCCAAAACCCTGATTCCAGCAAGCAAACATGCGCTGGAGAAAGCAATTATTACAGAATACTTAGAAAAATTGCATTAACATACATCATCATAAGTAAACAAGTTTGAAAGTAGTATTTGTCTATGCAATCCTCAATAAGATTGCACTAGGGAGAACAAAAAGATAAGACATATGACACCTGCGCAACTTGATGGAAGCTAAGATCCTGTGGTCATCAGTCATTTTTATCCGTGTGAATCTCCTGCAGAATCACAACTAGCGCCGCAATGAACACGTAGTCGACATTTGGAAATACGGTGAGACTGAAACAGTCTGTTCCCAACACCATGCTTGTGGCGGTATGCTCACGGTGCATCTGCAGAACCAGATGGTACGCTTAATGTCAAAAATTTTCTATGAAGCTGCATTCGAAGGATGATCAGATGCAGAACTGAGTCAACTGACTTTTTGTACTCACTTTAGCAATCAAAGTGTTGGAGTTACCAAGATAGAAAGAGCATGATCTCTCATTGAAGCTACCCTTCATCATGAAATCACAGACCTCATGTGAAGTGTTGGAAGCCAAGTAGATATACATCTCTGTTTTGAACAGTTGGAGGATTGAAGATTTCTTGGCAGTGAAGAGCAAATCGCTTGATCTCGTGCTATCCCCTCTATACGCTTCCCATGTGTTGTGCATGCTAATTACCTGGCAATGTTACCATTGTTTACTGATGCTGAATTGGTAGTACGTACCTTGTCAATTGAAATCTTTACCATGTTTGCTGTAGTGGCGATTAATATGAACAGATGAAATATAGAGCCATTATTTCTAAAAAAAGAGAGATGAAATATAGAGCTGTGGCGACAAAATTCGGAACTTGAAATGCATTGTTCTCTTTCTGTATAAGAGCCACAAATCCATCGACCTTTGCTTGCATGATGTTGGAGATAGTGCTCCTGAGATGGTACCGGTGATGGACTGGGGGTCTGGGCTTGAACACGCGACGACGAACGGGCGGCGCCGTGCTCGGCGCCTAGGGTTGCGGCTACGACAACAAGATGACGGTGAATAGGAATTGTTGGCCAGGCGCCTAAGGGAGACGTAAGTCTCAATCCCAGGCTGAATCGTATTAGAAGTAAACTGTTTATCTTATACAAGACTCAATAACCAACTTCCTAATCTTTAGGGAATAAATCAACTGACTAACTAACTCTAGATATGCTAACAACTTATCCCAGCCGGCTCCCTGGCGTGGCCTTAGCCACTTGCCTTGTCGCCTGGCTTATCCCACCTATGGTACACCTTGCCCACCATAACATCTCTCCCCTCCTCGACAAATAGCTCGTCCTCGAGTTGGAAGTCAAGAAAGCGAGTCTTGAAATCATCGACCGGTTCCCAGGTGGCTTCAGACTCATCCAGACCGGTCCATTTGATGAGGACCAGCCAAGTGCCGCAACGCAGCTGTGCCTTGAGAGCGCGCTCAGGTTGCAGCAGCAGACGACCGTGATGAACTGGCGGCAGTGTCGGCAGGATCGTTGGTGGCGTTCCACGCCACGGCTTGAGGACGCCGACGTGGAAAACATCATGGATCCTGGCACCATCAGGCAGCTAAAGACGATAGGCCACGGCACCAATCCGCTCCAGGACTTGGTACGGTCTAGCGAAACGTGGGCTCAGCTTGGAACACTTGCCCAGCACCAGGGACTGTGCAGGACGGTGGAGCAACCAGAGTAGCACCCAGTCGCCCACAGCAAACTCCATGGCGCGATGATGACCATCATAGTGACGCTTAGCATACGCCTGAGCCTGTAGGAGGCGTTCACGAACATCCTGCAAAAACGAGTCCCGGTCCCAAAGAAGAGTGTCCACTGTCTCTGTCGAGGCCGAGCCTTCTGTGTGTGGCAGGAGAGCAGGTGGAGGCCGGCTGAAAACCACTTCAAAAGGCATCGTCTTGAGCGTCGCGTGATAGGACGTATTGTAACAATACTCCGCCCAAGGAAGCCACTCCAACCACGCACGAGGGCGATCTCATGTAATGCAGCGCAAATACATAGCTATGGTCTTGTTGACAATCTCTGATTGTCCGTCGGTTTGTGGATGAAATGCCGTGCTCATGCGAAGCTGCACCCCGACGCGCCTGAAGAGGTCTTTCCACACATTGCCCGTGAAGACCGGGGCCCGATCACTCACGATCGAGCGAGGAAACCCATGTAGCCGAACGATGGCCTTGAAGAACGCCTTGGCAACCGATGCTGCAGTGTACGGGTGGCTGAGCGCAATGAAGTGTGCATGCTTTGAGAAACGGTCCACCACTGTGAGAACCACGCTCTTCGCATGGACGCGAGGCAGCCCCTCCACGAAATCCATAGCAATGTCCGACCAAACCGAAGAGGGTACCTCTAATGGTTGCAGCAGTCCGACGGGGTGGAGGGACTCAGTTTTGTTGCACTGGCACACAGCACAGGCACGCACAAAGTCCTCCACCAGCCGGCGATCATGGTCGATGAGGAAGTGTTGACGGAGGCGCTGCAGGGTCTTTTGTATGCCTTCATGCCCAACTGAGTGGGAGAGCTCAATCACCGTAGGTACTAGTGGGGACGTCACAGGTACAAATACTTGGGTTCCCCGGAGCACCAAGCCATCCACCAGGCGCCACAGATCGCCGTGATCTGCGACCACCGTGTCGCGGAACGCCTGGAGGTTGGGGTCGTCCTGGAGTTGTTGCCGGAGCACGTCGTAGAGCTGAAACGACGGACCACTGAGCGCGGCCAGAACTGCGTCGGGCGCATCACGGCCGGCCACTTCGTCACCACGACGGGAGAGCGCGTCGGCGACAGTGTTGAGGCGCCCCGGCCTGTACTCAATGCTGAAATCAAAACCAAAAAGCTTGCTTACCCACTAATGTTGCGGTACCGTGGACAGCCGCTGATCGAGCAAAAACTTGAGGGCGAAGTGGTCGGTGCGGACGGTGAAGTGGCGCCCCCACAGATATGGGCGCCAGTGACGCACAGCTTGGAACAAGCCGATGAGTTCCCGCTCATAAGCTACAATCTTCATGTGCCGCGCAGCGAAGGGCCGGCTGAAAAACGCGAGCGCGCCATCTCCTTGATGTAGGACCGCGCCAAATCCGGAGCCCGAAGCATCGCAATCCACCAAGAACGCCTGATCAAATGTCGGTAACTGCAGAACGGGCGCCGTCGATAGTGCCTGCTTGAGGGCGACGAAAGCAGCAGTAGCCTCCTCCATCCATGTGAACCCATCGTTCTTCAGCAGCTTGGTGAGACGAGCAGCCATGGCGGCGTACCCTTGGATGAAGCGGCGGTAGTAACCTGCTAACCCCAGGAACCCACGCAGGCCGTGAGGTGCGCGAGGCTACGGCCAGGAGGTGACGACTGCCACCTTGTCTTGATCCATGGGCGACTCCAGCTGCTGAGATGACATGGCCGAGATAGGCCACCATCGGTTGAGCGAAGGAGCACTTAGAAAGCATAAGCCGGAGTTGATTAGCCCAAAGCGTCGAGAGGACTGTATTGAGATGCTGCTGGTGCAAGGACCAATTGGGGCTGTAGATAAGTATATCATCAAAGAACACTAGTACAAACTTCCGGAGGAACGGCCGAAGGACTGAGTTCATCAAGCTCTGAAAGGTGGCAGGTGCGTTTGTCAAGCCGAAAGGCATAACCAGAAACTCGAAGTGGCCCTCATGAGTGCGGAACGCAGTCTTCTCAATGTCATCGATGTGCATACGCACTTGGTGATACCCCAAGCGGAGATCGAGCTTCGTGAAGTAGCGAGCGCCCTTGAGTTCTGTTGGTTGAGTGCGCGGTAATCAACACAGAACCGCCATGACCCATCATGCTTCTTCACCAAGAGCACCGGAGCCGAGAATGCCGACGTGATGGCCCGGATGACGCCCTGTTGCAATATGGCTGCACATTGAGCCTCCAATTCATCCTTCTGCAGCTACGGGTACCTGTAAGGGCGCACTACTACCGGAGCCGTGTTAGGCAGCAAGTGTATTCGGTGATCACACGGCCGCGCCGGTGGCAGTCCTTGTGGTGCAGCAAAGACATCATCATAGGAGGCCAGTAAGGTGTCCAGAAGCGGCTTGGCAGCGTCCATAGCGTAGAGATGAGTGGACTGGACGTCATACCTTGGCGAACCAATGCCCCGCCAAAAAACACGGTGCCCTCCACAGGTGAATGCCATGCACAAGTCATCAAAATCCCATAAGATTGGTCCCAATGTCCGCAAGAAGGTGATTCCGAGGACCATGTCCCATCTGTCGAGCGGAATCATGTAGCAATCCACGGCGAATGCCTCGTCCGCGATGCGAATGCCCACGTCACAGGCCAGACCACGACAGTCCAAGCGGTCGCCATTTGCGACTGTGACGCCCGCACCCAGGCACGGCTGGAAGCGGATACCGGCCCGGCGCGCCACCGCGCTACTGATGAAATTATGGGTGGAGCCGGAGTCCACCAACGCAATGCACTATTGACCACCGACTTGCACGTAGACCTGCATCGTGGTGGCAGTTGGAATGCCCACGATAGCCACCAAGGAGATGGTGGGCTGTGCTGGTGCAGCAGCGGCGTTAGGCTCCTCGTCCTCAGAACTGGAATCAGGCTCCTCTACAATGTAGTCAGCGGCCTCCAGGTAGAATAGGCGAGCACACTTGTGCCCTTGGACGTATGGTTCATCACAATTATAACACAGGCCCTGCTTCCGGCGTTCTGCCATCTCTGTGGGCGTCAAGTAACGGAAGGGGCGGCTGGAGGACTGGCTGGTAGGCGTGGACGATGATGATGAGCTCCCAAGTTGTCCTGGTGAGGTGCGGCGCGAAGGACGTTGAGGCACGGCTGGTAGCGCAGGTGCCTTGGTGGCGTTCCGGCGCTCTAAGGCCCGTGCCAACTGCATCGCACGGTGAAGATCGGCAGGCTCGTGGAGTTCCACGTCCACCCGGATGTGTTCCGGCAGTCCACCGGTGAAGAGCTAGGCCTGCTGGAGCGGATCTAATCGACCTGTGTGTGCCAGGCGGGCCTGGAACGCCGACATGTAGGCGTCCACCGTGGACGTAAACGGTAGTCGGGCGAGGTCGGCCAGATGGTTGGTCGACAGAGCCGGACCGGAGCGCTGGTGGCACAGAAGTCTGAAGTTGGCCCACGATGGTCGTCCCGTGTCGCGCTCGAGGATGTAGTACCACTGCTGAGCGTCTCCGGTCATGTGGAACGAGGCCAACCAAACTTTGTCAACCTCCCTGGTGAGCTGGCCACGGAAAAAGGATTCGCACCTGTTGAGCCAGCCCAGGGGGTCCTCTTTGCCGTCATAGAGCGGGAACGAGAGCTTGTGGAACTTGGGAACGCCATAGCCATCATTGTGATCGTCCAGGTGGGGCAGTGACTGGGATCGGTGGGCGCGTTCTTGGTGCACCACCGTGGAAGACGTCATGACTGCGGTTCCCATGAAAGCTGAAAATGTAGGCAGCGGGGAGGGCGAGTGCGGGAAGGGGATGCTCTGGATCGGCAGCCCGGTCGACGGAGGTTGCGGGGTGGAGCCGAGGGATGAATGTGTGGCCAAATCTGCGGCCGGCTGTGATGATGAAGAACCCACTGCTGTCGCTGCCGATGCCGGAAGGGAGGGCGTGGGCATGATCTCCGAGATGACCGCCCCGAAGGCCGGCAGTGCCGGGATGCCCCCATACCCCGGCATGCCGTAGGGCAGGGCCTGTGGCGCAGAGTAGGGAAGACCCACGAACGGTGCCACGCCGCCTTCGACGGACGAGAGCCGGAGCGACATCTCCCCCATCCGGCGCTGCATGCTATTGATCAGCGTGGTGAGTTGGTGCTGGCCGTGCATGAGGAGCGCCAGGGACTCCTCCATGGTCGGCTGTGAGGTAGCAGGAACCTCGGATGAGGACAGTGATGCCTTCGTGGCCGCCAGGGTCAACGTGCCCGTGGACGGAACTGGTGGTGGCGGTGCAGCCGTAGACGGCACCGTGATGGAACCGGAAGCACCCGAGATCGACATGGACGCTGATACCAGATTGTTGGAGATAGTGCTCCTGATATGGTACCGGTGATGGACTGGGGGTCTGGGCTTGAACACGCGACGACGAACGGGCGGCGCCGTGCTCGGCGCCTAGGGTTGCGGCTACGACAACAAGATGACGGTGAATAGGAATTGTTGGCCAGGCGCCCAAGGGAGACGTAAGTCTCAATCCCAGGCTGAATCGTATTAGAAGTAAACTGTTTATCTTATACAAGACTCAATAACCAACTTCCTAATCTTTAGGGAATAAATCAACTGACTAACTAACTCTAGATATGCTAACAACTTATCCCAGCCGGCTCCCTGGCGTGGCCTTAGCCACTTGCCTTGTCGCCTGGCTTATCCCGCCTATGGTACACCTTGCCCACCATAACACATGATCTGTTTAATTCATTTACCTTCTCCCGCAGGCAGAGGAGGGGATTGCCGGCGGCGTCGAGGAGGAGGCGACGGTTGTGGATGCTGATCAAGGCGCCCTTGACCGTGACCACCACGGCGCCGTTGGTGTCGGTGATGGCGAAGTCACCCTCCCGAAGGCTAAATTTCTCCTTCACCGATAGCTGCACTACGTAGGGCGCGCAGAAATGCGGGGCCACCACCACCACCGGGGCCACGACGCCTCCGCTGGGCTCCGGGGGTGGGGGCGCCGGCAATGGTGGAGGCGCTGCCATCAAGGATCGTCTCGCTGCTACAGAATGCTTGCTCGGATGATTCGAACCGGAGCTTCAGGTGACCCTTATCTAGTACTCCGTATCTACCTACATTCACAAAAGGAGAGGCTGAGGGACCGCCACACGTACAGAGCTTGCTGCCAAACACAAACAAAGGAATGCACGGTGGGCCATTGCCAACCACCGCAAAGTGAGCAGATCCACACAACATACGTTACTCTATTTTAAACAGCGACCCACAGGAATTTACTCTGAGCCTCAGAAAAGATTTACCGAGAAGGATTTATTTTTGGTGGGGTCTGTTGAGATTTATCTACAATAAATTACACTTCCAGCGAAACATAGACAAATAGTTCTCCAAAAAAAGATGGTGCAATAAATGACGGTAATGCTCAGACTGGGCCTTCGTTAGTCCGGAGAGGCCGCATTTCCTAGGCCAGTGCAGCGGTCTGGCCCCATCCTCTGCCACTGGCTGGCCCGACCCGGTCATTCACCGCTATGCTCTGTGTCGCATGGAAGAAGAAGGGCGAAAAACGGATGTTGCAAACATATGTTTGAAGTATTCCAGAGGTATGTTGCAAGTGTTTTGTATCAGTGTTGCAAAAGTAGATCGGGATGTTGCAAAAGTAGATCGAGATATTGCACATGCTGCAATGGCTATACACGTATGTTTCAAGTCTATATTCTAAATGTTTTCATCTGTATCAGACGTATGTTGTAAGCCTACATTAACTGGTCATACACAGGCTGATCCCATCTTCAAGTGGTTGTGGAAAACTTCATGTCAAAGCAAGCACAAGGTGTTCTTTTGGCTGGTCCTGAAAGATAGATTGAGCACAAGAAACATGTTAAGAAGAAGAAGAATGCATTTAGAGGATTACAATTGTGTACTCTGTTAGCAAACCTCTCGAGAAACTGTTAGGAATTTAGGCATTTTCATGTTAAATTTAATCCAAAAAATCCATAGCAAATTGGTGACAACATGTCTGTGCATGTGAATGATATTACTACTTGCACTAGTAGCAGATATGGACATGAATGACATACAGATCATAGCAGAAAAGATATTGAGTTTAAGAAATTCAAGAATAGAATTATACTCAGTTGAGGGACCTATGCTCACGGCACCGGTGGCTCCATGCGCAATTGTCGACATAGTGCGCTGCTCGATGTCGCGGACCACAGTCGATGTACGACAATGTTCGCAGTGCAGTCCCCTGAACATCCATCGGAAAGTACACGATCTGAGGAAGATGAAGAAGATGTCGGAGTCACTAGGAAGAAGACGCTCCCAAAAAACCTGATCACCTGCACGCCCGAGCAGGTGTCGCTTGACGGATGGCGGTTCCAGAGGCCTGCTCTCCCAACTCTCTATGCGCGCAGAGGAGTGGTACGGGAATGACAGAGAGCAGCACAACAGCAGCGTGGTGGTGTTCTTGGCTATGTGTTCTTCCCTCGCGAACAAGAGAAGCAGTCCCCCTTTTATGCAGCAACAAACAAAGATGAAGAGCCAGGCACATGAAGAGATAGCAGTCACAAGCGCGTCCGTTACTAGTAACTTATGAAACTGACAATTCAATTGTCTGTTACTAGTAACAGAAACACTAAGACATCATGACCCACTAGAATATAATGGTCATCATGCACTTGACACTCATCAAGACGTCAGTTACATTAGCGGCATAAAGGACCATGCTTGTTACACCCAACATTAACCATAGTCTTGGAATTATTCTTTGATTTAATTATTGAATAAAAATGGAACAGGTCCAATTAAATCCAACAATCCCCACCAAATTCCAAGACAAAGAAAAATGTTCTCAGCTGCTAATGTTTGATATACCAGTTTTTCAATGGAGACTGTTAAGTTGAATATCCATCTAGAACAAAGGTTATACTTCTTCACAACTAAACAATGGACTATGCCTTGAATTGATAGTTTTGTGCGAAATAAGTTTCACCTAAGTCCTTTACTGATACAAGGCTTCCTAAAGCATCCCCTCTGGTTGGAGCATATAAGTCAAACTCCTACGCCTTTTATGAGTATCTAGAGATCACCCAAATCTTATAGGCGGTGACTAGCAATGGAACTCATATAGGTGTGTTCCTCAAATGATGTTCTGTAGGAAAACATCTTTGCTTCAGCGAGCCACTTGGAACACATTAAGGTAAAAATCAACCTACCTTACAGCAAAGGAAAGTCATGCATCTGACATGGGCCAAGTTAAGGTTCTTTCCTCATAGTCAACCCCTGGCTTGTTTCACCATCCTACTTTATGGGATCTCCGATCACATAGAACAGGTTACCACCATGGTAGACTTCATGTGGGTCTCAGGCCCATCTCACTCGATGCACTATCTATCACATTACGTGATAGTCCCTTAGTGAATTGATCTGCTAGATTTTTAGACGTATGGACATAGTCCAATGCTATCACTCTGGAGTTTCTCAATTTTCTGGCAGTTTTTAGCCACCTCTTAACATGCCTTGTGGACTTTATGTTATCCTTAGAACTGTTTACCTTGATTATCACAGTTCATAGAAATAGCCGGTATAGGTTTTTCTACTCCTGATAAATCCATAAGGAGTTCACGAAGCCACTCGGCCTCAACACCGGCGGTGTCTAATGCTGAGTTTTGCTTTCATGGTTGACCTCGTTAAGATGGTCTGCTTGCAAGACTTCTAAGAAACAGCACCACCTCCAAGCAGAAACACATATCCACATGTGGAATGAACCTCATCAGCATCAGATATCCAATTTGCATCACAATAACCCTCTAGTACCTTTGGATACCTGGTATAGCGAATGCCATGCTCACAGTACCTCTTAGGTAGCGCATTATTTTCTCAAGAGCACGCCAATGACTATCTCCCGGATTTAACACAAACCGGCTTAGTTTGCTCATAGCAAACGAGATATCAGGCCTTGTAATGCTAGCCAGATACATAAGCGAACCAATAATTTGGGAGTATCTCAATTGATCCCTTGCTATTCTCTGATTTAATCTTTTCTTCTCCCATTCCTTGAATGGTGTGATTTCTTTATTCTTTTTAGGAACTCTATTTAGGACATGACACGCTGTCAAAATAGCCTCACCCCACCATTCCTTAGATAGTCCCACTGTCTCCAACATGGCATTAATCAACTCAGTTAGAGTGCGGTTCTTTCTTTTGGCAATCCTATTGGATTGTGGTGAATATGGCGGTGTCCTCTCATGAATAATTCCATGTTCTACGTAGAATTCAGAAAATTCACTTGAAATGTATTCTCCCTCACGATCAGACCTCAACCGTTTAATTTTCCTCTCAAGTTGATTTTCTACTTCAACTTTATAGGTCTTGAAATAATATAACCATTCATGTTTTGATTTTAGCAAGTACACATAGCAAAATCTAATACAATCATCTATAAATATCATGAAGTATCTTTTGCCACCTTTAGTCAATTCGCCATTCATCTCATACAGATCCGAATGAACTAGTTCTAATGGCGCCAAGTTTCTCGCCTCAGTAGCCTTATAAGGCTTGCGAGGTTGCTTAGATTGCACACACACATGGCACTTAGAACCTTTGACTAAATTAAATTTTAGGATTAAATTTAGATTTGCTAGCCGCGATAGACAACCAAAATTAACATGACAAAGCCGTGAATGCCAAATATTTGACTCATCAGGGATAATAACACATAATCATGCAAAGATAAGCGGAACAAGCCTTCGTAATCATAACCTTTACCAACAAATGTTCCATATTTCGACACTACACATTTATTAGCCTCAAAGATAATTTTATAACCATCTCGACATAGTTGAGAGCCACTAACTAGATTCTTTTTGATGGAGGGGACATGCTGGACGTTCTTCAACAACACTGTATTTCCCTAAGTGAACTTCATAATGACCGTACCAACATCAAGAATACACACATGGGACCCATTCCCCATCAACAAGGCTCTAGTCCCGTCGGCCTTATAAGAAGAAAATAAAGAAGCATCAGCACACACATTTATGTTAGCCCCAGTATCCATCCACCACTCAGGTGAATGACAGACTGAAAGAACAGTAGGTAAAGAATTTCCATACCCAGATGTTCCTCCTTCAGCCTCGCTAACAACCATGTTTGTAGCTTTCTCTTCTTGCTTGAATTTGTGGTCTGGACACACACTTGCCCAGTTCTCATTGCTCCTGTAAACAAAGCAACCACCTTTTTTGTTCATTTTCGTCTTAAAAGTGGTTGTTTGATTTAGCTTCGAGTTGTTCTCTTGCTTGTTCTTCTTTTTCTTGTTACAATATGCATTGTTGTTTTTCCTCTGCACCATATTGGCTGCAGAAGACTCAACTCCTTTTTCATCTGTCTTTTGCTCTCGCCCTCTCCTCAACATCAAGAGACCCAATAAGCTCAGCAACGCTAAACTCTTGTCTCTTGTGTTTAAGAGAAGTAGAGAAATCCTTCCAAGAAGGTGGCAGCTTAGCGATTATACCGTCGATCGCAAACTTGTCAGGCAACACACAAGGAAATTGTTTGAGTTCCTTAGCCAGTGCCTGTATCGCATGAGCCTATTCCACTACTGAACGGTTATCAACCATTTTATAGTCATACAATTGCTCCATGATGTACAGTTCACTACCAGCATCAAAAACATCGAACTGAGCATCAAGTGCATCCCATAACTCTTTGCCTATCGCGCATATGATGTAATTGTCCTCGTATTTGCTATGAAGTGCACTAATCATAGCGCCTCGAAACAGGTTATCGATCGCCGTGAACTTTTGCTCATCCTCAGTAGCAAGTTGTTCGAGCTTCCCCTATGCGACGTGATAGCAGTTCATAGCAGTCAACCACAGGACCATCTTAGCACGCCATCTCTTGTAATTTGTGCCATCCAAATCATTCGGCTTTAGTGCAGCAGCAAAATCACCAACAGAAAATTGTCTAATATCAGGTTTTTGGATTATTAGGAATTTAGGCATTTTCATGTTAAATTTAATCCAAAAAATCCATAGCAAATTGGTGACAACATGTATGTGCATGTTGAAAGGTCTCTAGTTTGGTTTCGGTAATTGAGTGACAACCTAGGTGGACTAATGTGTTTAAATGTGAGATACATAGGTGATTAGTCCATAGGAACACTTGTGTAAGCAACACATGCCACGGAGGTAGAAATGGCTTAGATATGTTGTAAGGCTCACACATGTGATGAAGGAGCTCATTGCATATGAGACATGACATTGGGTCAGGTGACTAAGGTGGAGAGGATCAAGACAAGACTTGGCTTGATGGACTGGTTGCAAGCGTGAAGGGCAAGTTGGAGGCTTTGGAGCAATGGACCGCGTGGTGAAGCTTGAGCAAGACTTGGTGCCGATGGACGAAGGCAACGGTGAAAAGCAAGTGATGTCAAGATCGATGAACCAATAAGGTCACGTAATGATATGAAGTGGATTATATCATTTGTCGATTGTGTTGGTGCATGTGTTGCATCGACATTGGAGAAGGAATGGAATGAGCAAGGCAAAGGTATATTTGTAGGGCATTTCATTTCACTGGTCATAGGTGTGTAGAGAAGTTTATGACTGGGTTTAGGATAGATGGCCGTACTATCAAGAGGGTCAAACTTGTTTGCATATCAGTCATCTAGTGCCACTTGAGTGATCTAACTTTGCATCATTGTTAGGATCGAGTGGCGTGGTGAATTGAGTGACTAATCCTTTGAAAAATTGTTTGTAAAAATGCTGATGCACTTGCACATGATGGTGTACACTTGGTGGTGTTGGCACATTTGCAAAGGAGAAGAAGTTGGAGAAGTTTTGGAGGAACTTGAGTTGAAAAAGAAGAGTGATGGTTCTTGGATTGGAATACTATATTGATCCATTGTGCTTTGAATCAAATGTGCATGTGGGATGTGGAGCCCTCTGCATAAGCTTTCCAAAAGGTCCAAGATCATCGAAATCGGACTTTGGAGCTAAGAGTTATAGTCATTTTAGCGTTGAAAGGTCTGTGACGGACTCTGTGACTGGACGCGTTCGGTCAATGCCTAGTGCCTGCGAGTCCGGTCAGTGTTTCTTTCGTGAGCAGAAGCGACCGGACGCTTGGACAGTCTGGTCAGTGATGACCTGACACATCCGGTCATCATAAGAGCTCTCTGGAACCTCTCTAGAAGTGATCGGACTCTGGGAGAGTCGAGTCTGGTCATAGGAGAAAGGGGAGTCCGGTCAGTTGTATAGATGCTCGTTAGTGACCGGACTCGGCCTAAGCACGTCCGGTCGCTGGACCTAGGCGCGTTTGGTTAGGAGTATGCATGAGTGGTAGCTAGCCATTGGCGAGCAACGGTCATCTTCGAACATCGAGGCTATGTGGCTGCATCTCAGTGACCGGACTCTAGACCAGACTCTAGACCGAACTCTGGGGTGAGTCCGGTCAGCGAGTCCAGTCAGTGCGCATAAATCAGGATGAAGGGAGTAACAACTATTTTAGCCCTTGGGGCTATAAAAGGAGTGTGTGGCCAGCCTTGGCACATGCTTAGCACCCTTGGGACTTAGTGTCCATGCTTGGGGAGTGCTAGGAGATCCTCTAACTCACTTGTGCACATAGTGGTTGCATCCGATTGCGAGTGAGTGATTCTAGTGCGATTGCATTGTGAGAATTGCATCAAGTGGCACTAGGTGATCGAGTTGCAAGCCGGTGGTGCTTGTTACTCTTGGAGGTTGTCACCTCTTAGATGGCTTGGTGGTGGTCTCTGTCGAAGCACGCAAGGAAGCTTGTGCAGTGCTCCGGAGAAGGATTTGTGAGGGGTACCGTGCTCACCCCGCGGAAGCCGCGAAGAGCAACACTAGTAGAGTGTGTCATTGAGCTACCATCACTTTTGGGGTAGGTTCTTGCTGTGCCCAACGTGTGGGCTTGGCGGGTGATGCCACTTAGCCGCCGAACCACCAATTGAGCGGTCGACACAACATAGACTAGCCTGGTGGCATCCAAGTGAACCTCAGGATAAAAATCACCATGTTATCCTCTTCCTGTTGGTTTGCAATCCCCTTACGCAAACTTGTAATTACTTTCACATTCATTGTGCTTGTGTAGTTGCTCTTGTAATTAGTTAGCTTGTGTAGCTTGCTAGTTACCTTCTAGCTTGTGTAGCATAGAAGTAGCTCCCTTGCGTGCTAATTCGGTTTGAGTAACCTTGTTAGTCACATTGCTTAGTTTGTGTAGCTAAGTAATTTGCGCTCTATAATTTGGCTTGTGTAGCCTTGTTATTGAGCATTGCTAGTGAGCTTAGGTAGCTTTGTGCTTTTGCTTACTGGCATGTGTAAGAGCTCCCCCGTTGCTTGAAGTACTAGTGGCATGGTTTGTGTAACCTTGCTCCTAGAATTGATTAGGTGAGCCTAGCTAGCCCGGCACCTTTGTTGCCAAATTAGGATCTTTATAAGGTGCTTGTGAAATTAGATAGAGGGGAGTAGTCTTGGCTAGACCATTAGTTTTAATTCCACATTTGTTTCGGTTAGCCGGTGCGATTAATTTTAGAAAGGACTATTCACCCCCTCTAGTCCGCCATCTCAACCCTACACACGTGAATGTATTACTACTTGCACTAGTAGCAGATATGGATATGAACGACATACGGAACATAGCGGAAAAGATATTGAGTTTAAGAAATTCAAGAACAGAATTATACCCAGCGGAGGGACCCATGCTCAAGGCACCGATGGCTCCATGCGCACTACTCGATGTCGCAGACCACAGTCGATGCATGACAATGTTCGTAGTCCAGTCCCCCGAACGTCCACCGGGAAGTAGATGATCCAAGGAAGAAGAAGACGTCGAAGTCACCAGGAAGAAGCGAACAGTCACGGAGATGCTCCCCAAAAACTTGATCATCCGCACACCCGAGCAGGTGTCGCTTGACGGATGGCGGTTCCGGAGGCCTGCTCTCCCAACTCTCTGTGCGCGCAGAGGAGTGGGACGGGAATGACAGAGAGCAGCACAACAGCATCATGGTGGTGTTCTTGGCTATGTGTTCTTCCCTCGCGAACAAGAGAAGCAGTCCCCCTTTTATGCAGCAACAAACAAAGATGAAGAGCCAGGCGCATGAAGAGATAGAAGTCATCATAGCCTCCGTTACTAGTAACTTATGAAACTGACAATTCAATTGTCTGTTACTAGTAACAAAAACACTAAGACATCATGACCCACTAGCATATAATGGTCATTATGCACTTGACACTCATCAAGAGGTCAGTTACATTAGCGGCATAAAGGACCATGCTTTGTTACACCCAACATTTACCGTAGTCTTGGAATTATTCTTTGATTTAATTATTGAATAAAAATGGAACAGGTCCAATTAAATCCAACAGAAACAGTTATGCATTTACTCTTCTATTGTCCTTTTGCAAAAGACTGCTGGGGGATCTTGAACTTTCACTTTGCAGACAACCTCTCAATACCACAAATCTTTCAAGCCTGGAGAACTCTCCTCAATGTTTCTTTCTCATTCGATATATTCAAACTCCTTTGCTGGGGTATTTGGATGATGAGAAATGATGTCATTTTCAGAAACAAAAATCCCTCTGTCGAAAATTTGCAGAAGAACTGTAACAGTGGAGTCTCTCCTGTTGCTGCACAGAACGAAAGCTACAATTACCCCCATTTTAGAATCATGGATTCAGTCTCACCTGTAATCTTTCTAATTTTCTTTGTTTCGTTTTATGTTTCCTGAATCCTTCTCCTCTCCCTCCCCCATGTTTCTCAATTCTCTGTAATGCCTGTACTTGGTGGTTGTTTTTCATTTTAATAAATTTGCAATAGGAGCCGCTGGCTCCTCCTGATTCCTCAAAAAAAAAGTAGATCAGGATGTTACAAATACATGCATGTTGTAAGCGTATTTTTCAAGTGGTTTCAGGTGTTTCATACATCTGTTGCAAGTGTTTTATTTGAATATTTGCAATGATTCAAGTGTTTTCGGTGTTTTTCAAGTGTTTCATACGCATATTTCAAGTGTTTCATTTATCTTTTTTGTATGTTGCAACTGGGGGGTGTTTCAAAAGTAGATTGGGGGTTGCACATGAGATATGTGTGGGAAGCGGATGGCGGCGCGGGCGACGTCCGAGGTGGCGCGAGCGACGTCAGGGGGCGGTGTGGGCCCGCTGCTGGGGCGCTTGCCTCCGGACCCGACACGTTGGGGTGCTCGCTCGCTAACTGAGCCGGTACCGTCCGATAGTAGCGCCCCGGATCGGACGTCCAGGCACTACCAAGTCCCAATAAACGATCACCACCTTTAGTTACTAATACGGTTGCTAAACCTCCGTCCATGGGTTGCAAGGATCTCTATGTGAAAGTTGTTTCCAAAGTGTGGCGCATCTGATACAAAAGATCCTAGTTCTTCTCCTACTACAAAAGTACCCCAAATCTTATCTGTTATGTAGCTCTGAATAATATATACATACGAGATTGGATTTTCATGTATCAATCACAAATCGTTTTTAGATAGCTGTACCATCCAACATAGAGCACTAACCCCAGCAATATTTGATACTTAAGTTCACTCCAGTAGCCAAGAACCAAATAAGTATGAAATATTAATGGGGTTCTAAACCAAATGTAATAAAAATAGTTCTGCAAAGAAACTTGACATCGATAGTAAAAAAAAAAGAGATGTTGAATTAGCTCATCATCATTAAAAAACAACATTTCTTACTTCCCTGCAATGCCATATTTTATAATCAAGTTACCTTTAGTAAGATTAACCCTCTTATGTAAAATCACTTTTAATCTCCATGGACAGAAAACATGGTGTGGACACATCATAATCAATTGAAGACTCGTGTATAAATTGACCAGTAGAAATTCAATTTTTTGATAGCAGACATTTGAAATAATCAACTAGTCATTCAATCTAATTTGGGCAACTTTGATAACAATATCATTCCAAGACGCTAACTTATTTGCCATCAACGTGTCTGAAAACAAACATTTAGAGGAATTGTGCTCAACACACACTACTGCACCAAATTTAACCGAGGCGGGCAAGTCAACCACCTAAGTCTAAAGGTCACGGTTAATCGTGGCATTAACCAAGGCGGTTGGCCGCCCATCTCGGTTAATCAAATAAAAAAATAAGAAAGCCTATGGACAAGTCTAGCGAGCCCATCCACGGGCCCGCCGAGCCCGCCCATGCACTGTCGCTGCCGCCGCTCGCTGGATCTGCCGCCAGGGAGCTGATGCTGGAGTTGGAGTGCCGCCACGGGGAGGAGAAAGAGCGCCGCCATGGGGAGGCCCACGCCGCTGCCGGAGTTGATGTAGAGGTGGAGGGGGAGGAGCGCCGCCATGGGGAGGCCGGATCCGGCCTTCACGCCACCGGATTCGGCCTCCCTGCTGCCGTCGGAGTTGAAGGGGGAGGGAAAGCGGCCCATCGCCTAGATCCGGCTGCCCGCCACCGCAACCGCCACATCTGGAGGTGGAGGGCAAGGGAGCGGTGGGGGACCCTAGATCCGCGAGCGCCAGCCGCCACCGCCTAGATCCGCGACATGGAGGACCCGCACCTCCGTCGGGCGGCCCCAAGCTCGCCACCCCCGCGTCGTCCACCAAGAGGCGCCCCCCGCGCCGTGGGAGGTGGCTCCACTCTCGCCACCCCCGTGCCGGCCACCGGGAGGCGCCCCACCCCGCATCGCTGGAGGGTGGCTCCGCGCTCGCCCCCCCCCCCCCTGCGCACCACTGAGAGCGAGGGGAGGGACACGATCGTGTGGGGGAGAGGGGAAGGGTGCGGTCGAGTGGGGGAGAGGGAGGAGCGTCGGGGAGAGTGCACTGCGGCAGAGGGAGCGCGGGGAGAGAGTGGGTTGCGGCTGAGGGGAGGGGTGAGGAAGGGAGTGATTTTATGGTTTCGTTTATATATTGGAGATGATAGTGGGCTGGTGTGGGCTAGCGGGCTGGGCCTGATTTATCAAGACGGTTGCGTTATAATGCCCGCAACGGTTAACGATTTACCGAGGCGGTTGCGTTATAATGCTAGCCTCGGTTAATAGGCATTAACCGAGGCAGTTATATTACATTGCCCGCCTCAGTTAAACATTAACCGAGGCGGTTGCTGGGCCGGCTGCCCTGCCACGAATAACCGAGGTGGGCAGCTGGCCCGCCCGCCTCCGAGGCCATTTTGGAAACGCTTCGCAAAAGATTTTGTGTAGTAGTGACACTGACTATTGTATCATGTGTTCATGTGAACCATGCTATGTAAAATTGGATATTGTCCATAAAAAGGATCATTCCCCATCGATTTATCTTTCTAAAAATGCAATTGAGTTCCATTGTGCACATTATAAGTTTGCATGTCTAAAAACTTGAGCTAACTAAAAATGGGAGTCCCCTAGTTTCTCTAGCAAATCCTTTGAATGAAGGAGTTCTGCCAGCAGTAGTGTAACTGGATTGAAATGTTTGTAAAAGGAGGAAGTGTTGGCACCAAGATTACTCGCGGTATTGGGTAGTACTTCCAAACAAAAAGGGGACTCGGTCAAGGAGACCCTATGTCACTTATTCTGTTCAATATTGTAGCCGACGTGCTCTCTATGTCAATTAAGAAGGCAAAAGATGATGACCAAATTAGAGGAGTTATACCACACCTTGTGGATGATGGTTTTGTCTATCCTAGAATATGCAGATGATCCGATCCTTTTCATGGACCATGATTTGGAGCAAGCTAAGAATATGAAGTTTCTGCTCAGTTTGTAAACATGTTTTGTCTAAAAATTAATTTCCTCAAAACTGACATATTTTGCTTTGAAAAAGCTAAACAATACGAGTAAGAGTACAATGAACTGTTTGGTTTTGACCTAGGGTTATACCTCTTTAGGTACACAGGAATACCAATGCACCACCGTAAGCAATGCATTGTGCAGAGTGGGGTGTAATTGAGGAAAGATTTATACAGAAACTAAGTACTTGGATGGCCAAACGCTTATCCTATGGGAGCATACTAGTTTGTTAAACTCGAATCTAAGTAGTTTCCCTATCTTAATGATACATTTTTTGAAATTCCTATGGTGTCCTTCAACAAATGGATTTTTATCGGTCAAAATTCTTTTGGCAACCATAATAAACAAAAATACCACCTAACCAAGTAGGACATTCTATGGCACCCTACGAATCAAGGTGGGTCGGGAATAATAGACTTTTGAATAAAAACAAATGCCTTTTGAGCAATTGGTTACTTAAATTGCTTAATGAAGAAGAAAATTGATAGACCTTACTCAAGAATAAATACCTGAGCTAAAAATGTCTTACTCAGTTAAAAGTAAACGTAGAGACTCTCAGTTTTGGAAAGATGTTTTCAAGGCCAGATTTTGGAAGATATGGATAGGCTTTATACACCCTAAAATATCAATTTTTCTAGCCTGTATAATATTGTTTGTCATCCACAAGTTACTATTGAGAATGTCATAAATCAAATGTCTCATAATCTCTTTTTGAAGAGCTTTATTTAACCCTAAACAAGTTGATTAGCTGGCATAATTTAGTAGCTACATAATTATTTTCAATTTTTAGTAAGGTCGATGTGCCAATATCTGATAAATTTGAACACCCAGTTTACCAACAAATTCATTTAGAAACCGGAAATCCCTTTAAAATGAAACTGTTCGGCTGATGGTTTATGCGGCTGTTGGGGTAGCGGAGGCCTATATAAATTAACATCAACTTCTGACATGTGATGATGTGCAGGGACACCAAGTGGGGCCTTCTCCTCCAGTCTATGGCAGGGCGGAGGCCTAAGCGTGGGGGACACCAAGAGGAGCCTTCGCCTTCGACTGATGGCGAGGCGGAGACTTAAGCGTAGCTGTCAAGATAACCGGAGGAGATCTAAGGCAGAGATTGCGAGGCGAGAGCGGAGGCTCAAGCAACTCGAGCGAAGGCCATGTGATCCCGGCTGTAGAGAAGAGAACTCCTGCAGCACCGCAACCCAGGGACGCGGATGGGCCTCCTGCGGGCCTACAGCTAAGGCCCATATAGTAGAGGTGGTGTGAGATGAAAAGACCAGGGATGCCCTTGGAGACTTGAACTAGTTTGGGGATATTCTAGGAATGTAACCTAGCTGTCTATCATAGGGCAAAGATGTACAATAGATTGGTTGTAAACAGTGACCTATAAAAAGGGGGTCCAGATTCTATGTCGGGGTGGCTGGTGAGTACATTTATGAAACTCTAACTGAGTTTGGTCCTAGTCTCTCTAACCTTCTCCTGGAGCCTCCGCTCAGGCGAAGACCCCTGTCGCTACACCTTGCTGGGAACCAATTTCCCAACATTGGCGCCAACCGCGTGTAGGCCAAGCAAAACCCACAATGGCGAGGGAAAGAACAGCCTCCGCCAGGGCACCTCTGGAGCCTTCTAGAAGGGTAAGACCCAGGCAGAGTGCCTGGAGCACTTATGCTACGGCCACGGAAGATCAAGACTTAGAAGAGGATGCAACGGAGGATCAGCCCATGGCGACCGAAGAACAGCCGGCGCCAGAGCCAACCCCAGAGCGAGTGCTCCAATAGCTCCAAGTCCAGTTGCAGAGTACGCAGCAAGAAAGAGATGGTTGGCCGCAACCCTCACCACAAATCGGAGGGCCATTCAGGCGTCACTTCAGGCAACGGAGATCAGGTAGCAATTGGCTATCTTGTAGGCAGAGATACGGAGCATGCAGCCTAGCCAGCCACTTTCCAATACATCCAACCAGCCCCTCTCGGCAAATCAAAGCAAACCCAACCCTTCGCCCAGTCTAACTGCTCAACCAGCCTTCGGCATACCTTACACCTTACCACCAGCTCATAGGACTATAGACTCAAAATCTCCATTATCCGAAGGAACCCAAAGCTCACCCTAGCCTCTCTCCTACAAACCCATTACCCTACCCAAATTCAATAGGAGATTAGACCCATGCTAGTTCATCATGAGTTTCGAGGCAGCCGTAGCCTCCGCAGGTGGAAATGACACTGTCCTAGCCAAGTCATTCGTTATTGCAGCCGAAGGTGATGTATTGGCATGGTACACTATGTTGAGGCCAAGTTCAGTATATTCTTGGGAAGACCTCCGCGACAAAATCATAGCCAACTTCAAAGGGTTCACCATTGAATCCCTGACTTCGATAGACCTGTTCCAATGCAAGCAAAATTAAGGCGGGGCTCTAAGGGATTATTTTCAGAGATTTGTGTAGCTAAAAGAGAAGGCACCAAATGTCCTAGAAGATGTGACAATTGAAGTCGCAATTAAAGGTCTCCGCATTAGAGACTTCGCATCTCATCCAGCCTAGGAAAAGCCGAGCACAATAGAGGAACTATACAATGAGTTTGAGAAGTATTGCAGGTCTGATAACGACCTTCGCAGAAGACTAGAAGAGCAAAATCAGAACATGCAATATCAAGGGAACAATAGGAATGCCCAAAGGGGAAATAGAAGCCAAGGCTAGTCACAACCTCAGTAAGGGCCAGATCGTCAAGTCTTCAATATAGATCAGCAAGTGCAACAGGCACCGGAGGCAGTCCCAAACAAAGGGCCTCAGAAGCAGTATGAAGGCAAGAGATACAGTCAAGGGAAGAAATGGAACAAGAACCAGGACCAAAGGCAGTGAAGGCAGTATTGTTTCTTTCATGGAGAAAACAAAGAGCACATCACCAGAGATTGCCCAGACGCGAAGGAAACTCAAGAGAGGATAGAAAATAGAGCAAACCCACAGCCTCCACCACAACAACCCGTAAGAGAAGTCAACCATACCTTCGCTGCACCCCCTTAGTAGCCACACTGCCCAATATACCTAGGCATCAACTCCAATCAAATCCACCCATCTAATTTAGCAGCTGCATACTACCCTAACTTCTTGCCTGCATGGTGACCAAACACCTAGCAGCAAGGGTAGCCCAGTAACCAGTGCGTAGAAGCCAACCTTACCTACGTAAACTCAAGGCCTCCGCACATAACATTCATAGAAACAAACCAACCAGCTCAAGCTCATAACAGACAACTTGAAGCACTACCTCCTCCACCACCCCCACCACAACTAGCCACACCAAAAAATGAGCCCAACCTAGAAAACCAACTCAACCCACATACACCGCTGCCTACCATTGGCATGATATTGCCAATAGCTAGAGGCTCATCAATGGAGTTCTCGATAAAGAAATAGAAGAAAGATCATCTCAGGCTTGTCAACAATATAGTAGTTCAGGGTCCGGTACGCTGCATAGATTGGTCGAAGACACCCATTACATTTTTAGAAAAGACTTCCAACTAGAAAGCTACCCCATGCTGATGCCATGGTGATCAAGGCTAATATAGAAGGTTTGGAAATCAATAGAGTTCTGATATATTCTGGAAGGTCTACCGAGATCATCTTGCTAAAGCCTTTGACCAGATGAAGTTAAGCATAAGCCAGTTGCAACCTTCGGACTCTCCATTAATTGGTTTTGGAGGAAAGAAAATTTATGTGTTAGGAAAAACATCTCTACCAGTGTCCTTCAAAGATCAGGAAAATGCAAGAATAGAGTATGTGACCTTCGATGTAGTAGACCTCTACTACCTGTATAACGCCATCTTTGGCAAAGGGTTTTCAAATAAGTTCAATATAGCCATCCATATGGGCTACCTATGTATGAAAATACCAGCTCTACATGGCATTATCACAGTCCACAGTAGTCAGAAAGAGGCAAGAAACATAAAGAGAGCCATCTACAAATCACAGCGCAACATTAACTCTATCGAAGTAGCAAAGAACAACACGCTAGAGCCTCCGGATACGCCGAAGGATAAAATGGGTCTTAGAGATCAAGAAGAAACCATGTCAGTCCCGTTAGAAAATGCAGTACTAGACATAAAAGTCATCATCAGACGCAATCTATCAAAAAAGAAGAGGCAGAGCTCATAGAGACTCTAGTTAAGAACAAAGATGTCTTCGCTTGGTTAGCCTCCAATCTAAAAGGAGTCAGCAGAGACATCATACAATATTCACTTGATATCAACCCCAAGATGAAACCAAGAAAATAGAGACAAAGGAAAATGTTGGAAGATAGAATCCTAGCTGCAAAGACAGAAGTGCAAAGATTGCTAGATGCAAATGTCATCAGAGAAGTCAAGTACTTAGAATGGTTGGCAAATGTAGTGTTGGTGCCAAAGAAAAATGGAAAAGATGAGGATGTACGTAGATTTCACAAATCTAAACAAAGCCTGCAGGAAAGATCCATTTCCACTACCGAGAATAGATACCTCCATCGATAAAGCGGCAGGCTATAAACATTTTTCGCTACTGGACTGTTTTTCAGGATATCACTAGATCTAGCTCAACAAAGAAGACGAGGAAAAGACATGTTTCACTACTCCCTTCAGGACATATTGTTATGTCAGAATGCCTAAAGGGCTCAAGAATGCAGGTTCAACCTTCACTAGAATGACTAAGGCAGTTCTCGGGCCACAGCTACAGAAAAACATCATAGCTTATGTTGATAACATCATCGTAATGAGCTAGAATGAAGAAGATCACATTGTAGACCTCAAAGAAACCTTCACGAATCTCAGGGCAGCGGGGCTCAAATTAAACCTAGACAAGTGTGTCTTTGGCATCAGCAGAGGAAAGATGCTCAGGTACATCATAGGACCCAAAGGCATAAGGGCAAACCAGGAAAAGAAGAAGGTAATAATCTCAATTGTAGAACCATTAACCAAAAAGGACATCCAAAAGCTCACAAGAAGGAAAGCAGCATTAAATAGGTTCATCTCAAAGTCAGTAGAGCACAGCCTTCCATTCTTCAAAGCTCTGAGAGGCGGAGACAAGGTGGAATGGGGGCCAGAGCAGTTGAAGGCTTTCGAACATCTCAAAAGTTACATGGCCAGCAAACTATTGGTCATCGTACTAGATCTGGAGGCACCACTACTATTGTATGTTGCAGCCTCCAACCATGCAGTCAGTGGGCTACTCGTCGAGGAAAAAGAAGAAGAATCGAAAATCATTCAACAACCTATCTACTACATCTCAGAAGCATTATCAGGAGCAAAATTGAACTACACAGAGATCAAAAAGATAGCGTAGGCTGTTCTGACCGCATCAAGGAAATTGAAACATTACTTGCAAGCACACAAAATCATAGTACCATCATCACAGCCACTCGAAGACATATTCAGTAATAAAGAGGCCTCTGGAAGAATAGGGAAATGGGCAACAAAATTATCCCAATTTGATCTCAACTATGTGTCAAGAACAACAATAAAATCACAAACATTAGTAGATTTCATGGCAGATTGGACACCTTTGATGCATCAAAGTTCACAGCCTCAAGCTCAGATCTAGACACTCTATATGGATGGGGCTTGGAGACATCTGGGAGCAGGAGCCTCTACTGTTCTGATAGCACTGTCAGGCCTCTGCTCGAAGTATGCAGCCAGACTAGAGTTCAAAGCAACAAATAATATAGCAGAGTACAAAGGCCACATACTGGGACTCAACAAAGCGAAGGCACTTGGCGCAAAAACAATACTAGCAAAATTAGACTCTCAAGTTGTGGCTGAGCAAGTAAAAAAAAGTACATGGCGCGAGAGTCAGAGCTAGTCAAATATTTGGCGACACTATGGGCACTTGAGCGAAGGTTCCAGGGATTCACCCTATAGCACGTACCAAGAGCAGAAAATTCAGAGGCAAATGAGCTAGCAAAGGCAACAGCAAACAATATGCCCATACTAGAAGGAACATTCTACCAAGTACTCAAAGCACCAGCAATGCAAGTAACTACGAAAGCACTCAAGCAAGTACTACTCACAGAGTCTGAAGACTGGAGGCAGCTGATCATCGATCAGATAAACAATGTGCAACACTCAGAAGATGAGGCAAGCATAGCAAGAATGGCCGCTAGGGCAAGAAGCTATACATTAGTAGATGGAACCTTGTACAAAAAAGGCATAGTCCAACCACTTCTCAAGTGCATAACCTAGGGCGAAGGCAAGGAGCTCCTCCGAGAGATTCACGCCAAAATTTGTGGGTCTCACATAGGCCCAAGGGCATTGTCTACGATGGCCATCAGACAAGGTTTCTACTGGCCTATCCACATAAAAGATGTAGAGGAAATTATTGAGACATGTGAAGCATTCTAGAGCACCTCCCCACACCAGTTAAGGCCTTTGGCCATAGTATAGCTCATCCCACCCACATGGCCATTACAGAGATGGGGCATGGACCTGTCAGGCCATTGCCCCTTCGCAAGGGGGAACAAATTTGCAATCATAGCAATTGAGTACTTCACAAGATGGATTGAAGTGAAGCCCTTAGCAGCCATCACTTCAGAATCTATGAAGAAATTCTTCTAGCAAAACATTATCTGTAGATTTGGAGTGCCAAGAACCCTCATGGTGGACAATGTAAAGCAATTTGACTCGGACAAAAATACAAAGAATTCTACAAAAGTCTAGGAATGACCCTAGCCTTCGCTTTAGTCTACCACCCAGAGTCAAATAGAGCAGTAGAAAGAGCAAACATAATAGTATTCTCAGCAATGTCAAAAACATTGTTCATCCCCCGCAAGGAAAAGTGGGTCGAAGAGCTTCCAAAGGTGGTGTGGTCTCACAACACCACAACATCTAGGGCAATAGGTTTCACACCATTTAAACTGCTATATGGAGAGGAAGCAATGTTGCCAGAAGAAATAAAGCATCAGAGCCTCTGAGTAATGAAGCACGCTCTAGCAACAGACGAAGAATACTCCAAAGAGACAATCGAAGGCACAAGACTGGAAGCAGTAGAAAACATCAGTAAATACCAAGAACAAACATAGAAATGGAGAGATAGACATGTAGTCAGGAAGCAAATATAGGACGAAGACCTAGTCCTAAGAAGGAAACCAAACGTGGCTAATGTAGGAAAGCTCCAGCCAAAGTGAGAAGGTCTCAACACGATGAAGGCAGCCGGAAGACTAGGGTCATTCTACCTAACAGATGTCGAAGGCAGGACAGCTACTCATACCTAGAACATCGATAATTTATGAAGATTTTACATTTGATTGTAAGAGGATGACCTCCACGGAAGTATAAGCGAAGGTCACCTTAATTTTTTTCCGCGCTTTGTTCCTTTTTGTTTTACATTCCATGAAAAAGCACATGTACTTTTTTCCTCACAAAGGGGGACTCCTAGCAGAGGTGAGGTTTTTAACAAGATAGGACCCATGTAAAACCTCTAAAATATAAAGTGGAATTCCCCAATGAGAACTATGAAAAGCAAAGGTCAAAATTGGCTAGCAATGGAGCCACAACATTCGATAACCAAGTCATAACAAAGAGGACCCTCCATTGCGTATAGCCGAAGGCTACAAAGCATGGAACGACCTCCATGGCTAAACTAGCCCACAACCTTGACAAAGTCCTATCCACCATTAGGCATCAAGGAATTATTAAAATTGGCCAAAAGGCCATGAACCCAAAAAAAGACTTGCCTTCGCCACAGGCATTGGGGGAAAAAGAAGACCTGACAAAGACCTATCCTTATTAGGCATCAGGCGCAGATCAATAAGTAGAAATGAAGGTACAGTAGAGTTAAAAGAGCAAAGATACATCAAGTACAAGCAAATCTGTGATCATTAATACCAAATCACAACATATCCAGGCATTAAACCTTCGCCAACAACCAGAATTCATGAAACATACAAGTCTAGGACTATAAAATGGGGGTGTCCCCCCACCCCATTCTCAATCAGTATGTCATAACACTACTAGCTCAGGAGAACGCTAGCGGAGAGACCAAGGCCGAAAAACCCTATCACACTATAGACCAAACCAAGAGAGCAATGGAAGCGGGAGTTTCCTTAAAAATATGAGAGCCACAAGATAACGTGCGAAGACTCATAAAGATAGAAGCTCGCGTAGCCCAACGAAGGCCACAGAGAGGTTTTATGCATCCACCATAGAATGTTGTACAACCTCCAGTGGGTGTTGTGCAGCTAAAGCTCACCAGTTACTAGCTAGTTTTAGAAGCTGCGGGAGGGTATCACACGAAGACTCATAACATCCCCCGCAGCCAAAAATACCAACTAGTAGTGCGAAGAATCAACCATGTTTGACAGGAGCGCCGCTGATTCAGATGGACCGAAGGTGAAGCAATACCCCTCTAGGCATAAGCGAAGGCTAAGCTCGAGCATGAGTTCAATAGCTTCTGATGAATACTCAAATTGAGTCAAAGCCTTCGCAACAGCTGCAAGATCGAACACAAGCACCTCAGCTTTTCCACGCCGACATGCTAGAACCTCCCTGGCAACAACCAGACAACAAAGAAGCAGAGGCCACAGGAAGAAAGTAAGAGCCCAAGCCTCCGCAAGGGACACAAGGTCAAAGACTAGCATCTAAACTCTTTTGCACGGACGTGCAACCTCGTCCCCAACAGCAACCACATAAGAGAGAAGTGGAGGCAAGAGCAAGAAAATAAGCGCCATCAGCTAGAACTCTTCAGCCAAAAATAAAATAGTAACGAGACTCTACAATCAAACAAGTGTCCAAGAAAGCTATAAACTTAACTTTATTTAGAGAAACAACAAGAATTATAGAAAGCACCTTAACGGTGCAATAAAAAAAAAGTGATAAGTTCAAAAAGTATACATGAGCCCAAATGCAGCGAAGGTCAAAACTCAAAAGGCGTTAAGCCTAGTGAAAACACTAAGAAATATTACAAAGGAGCCAAGGTCCCCCACTTAACATAACCCAAGCTCATTAACTAAACCGCCAGGCAAGAGATCTAACAAATTCTGCGTGCTCATCATCAATATCGTGCATTATGAAGGAAAACATCTAAACAACAGAAGGTCTTGGAAAAGTTTGACACTAATATTCCCATAGTTTACCGCTAACATAAACACAATCATGATACATAGTCAAAGGTAGCACGTCCTGCACAGGCCTAAATGAGGAAACCTGCATAGGACAAATGTACAATTTAAACCCAGACGGCGAAGGCACCAACTAAATACCAAAAACTATAATATACATAAAGAACGAATCCTCAGAATCCATCGCCTTTGGCTACACCTAAGACTGACAACTAGAAGCCTAAACACTACACCTCTAGGTCAGTGGGAGTATACAAAGCCTCCCCTGGCTTCTGGGCCACAGTATCACTGGTTGGAGCCTTCGGGGTCGCCACCTCTTGAGCATCAGAAGTCCGCACCTCCACAACAACACGCGCAGCCTCTGCCTTTTGCAACTCCTGCATATAACGCAAAAGCCATTAGCATTAAACAAAGTACAAAAAAATAACAAAATATTGTGGGCCGAATTCATCTAAGAAAAAAAAGAAACTAATCGTAGCTCATCAGGCCTCCGCCATCGATTGAGCATCCGCCTGACCAAACTTAACCTAGAAAGACTACATGAAATTTCATGCTGATCTCGTAACCCCACGAGAAGTCTCCCCGAGCTCAGTCGGGCTCCCAATATCCTTATTTTCCTTAAAGCTTTTGGCATGCGAACAACCTGACTGGATCAACATCTTGGAAAAATTCGTGGTGGCAGAGAGCGCTCCAAAGTCATCCGCCCCGCCAACAAAATTTGGAAGCCTGGCAAAATTGGATTTCAGCCAAGCAATGATGTTGTAGGCTGAGGGCTCCGAAGGCAGGGGAGAAGTAACACCACCAAACTGGCCAAGCGCCTTGGTGTACAACCCCGCTTGTAGCAAGACCAACTGCACTGGCATCTTCTAAACGCTTGGTCAACAGGTTTACTTGAGCGCCCAAGGTAGCACTGGATTGCCTCTCCGCCTCTGCCTCCTTGTGAAGGTTCTCGGCGGTCTCATTTGCCATTAGAGCGCGCTCGGCGGCAAGCTATTCAGCAACCTTTGTGCCGTCTAGGGCCCTGTTCAGAGACTCTACCTTCTTTTTTAAATCATCAAAGTTAACTTGAGACGCGTGTAGACCCGCGACCTCCCCTGCAGGCCGAGTCTTCTCAGCCTCAACCATTTCTAGCTCTTTCTTCAAGGCCTCAATGGCCAAGTCGCGATCAACCACCGCTTGGGTGCCACGTTCTTCAAGAGCCTCCACAAGGTGGTGGCTCTATAAAATCGAAGGTCAACAAATTGCAAATTAAAGAAGGAGGAAATAGATGGCTAAAATAAAATGAACCACACATTCACTACTAGAAATATCCATTTCTATGACAAAAATCTTAATGACGAATCTAAAACCGTAATAAAAATCACCTTTTTATGATGAATATTTTGGTTTCATCATAGATCATCGGTTACGATCCTCGAACCCCCTTATCTATGATGAAATCAGGTATCGTCACAAAAAAACATCATAGAACATCATAGGGTTTTGTCACAGATCACTCGCGTGACTATTGCTGCTCATCTGTGATGATCTTATTCAGAACTATGATGAATAGGGCTTTGTCATTGAACTAATTACAGATCTATGATGAACAATATTCAATCTGCAATGATTGTGCTTTGTCATAGATCTCCACACGGTACTTTCTCTATCCTGTGGGACCTACAGTTACTCATCCGTGACGCTTGCAACTCGTCATAAAAGTCTTCGCTCGATCCTTTCTCCATGTGCTGTGTACTTGTGGGACCCTTCTCCATCTGACCTATGTGACCCAATGGCTTACATGTCACATGTACCTAAGGGGCCTTTGTCTATCTCCATCTGACCTGTGGGACTCAACAGCTTGCATGTCACTTGTGCTTGTGGACCCTTCTCCATCTGACTTGTGGGACTCGACGACACCTTTCTCTATCTCCATCTGACCTGTGGGACCCAACGGCTTGCATGTCATGAGTCCAACTTGTGGGACTCGATGGCACCTTTCTCCATCTCCATTCATCCTATGGGACCCGATGGCTTGTGTGTCATGTGTACCTATAGGACCTTCTCCATCTCCATTCAACCTATGGGACCCGACAGCTTGCGTGTCACTTGTGGACCCTTTCTCCATCTGACCTGTGGGACCCGACGGCTTGCGTGTCACTTGTGGACCCTTTCTCCATCCGACCTATGGGAATCGATAGCTTATGTGTCACATGTACCTATGGGACCTTTCTCCATCTCCATCCTACCTGTGGGACCTAACGACTTGCATGTCAATTGTTGTCACCGGGGTTTAATAAATTCAAACTCAAAAAAAACCATGAGACCTAGGAGTCGAACCCGAGACCCAAACCAACTAATAGACCGTCTTCACCATTGTGCTATATGCCTAGTTGTGTTGACATGTCTTTAGAGTAGTATATGTTCTCTGTGTGGACAGGTTGACTTATATATTGGATATATCCCCTACAAGTGGAAACAAATATGTGACCGTTGGACTTGTGGCAACGGCAATGTAGGATCCCTAGTTTGGTGTGGTGGATCAGGTGTCCTTTTGGAGGCTAGGCGATAGGTCTTCCTAGTGGAGCATGGTGGCATTAGCGTCCGTGCCCATCGTGTGCCACGGTAGAGGCGACAGATCCAATCCACAGGTCTCCTTTCTCACCTTTTCCTATTCACTTCACTATTTTGGTCCTTGCTTGAATATGAGGTATACAAGAAACATTGTAGCATTTTAGATCTGGTTAGGCCAATGATGATGAAAAGAAATAGGAGGTGGCACTAGTTGGTTTTATGCCGGCGCGTGTCACTTGCAGATCTATCTAGGCAAACAAACATGCCCTTCGCTTCTGCCTTAAACTATTTTTTCTGTCCTGTGCTTGCTTGATTCTACATTTCTGTTTCATATGCTCCAGTGCCACCAGTGAGTCCTTATGGTATTTTGAACTTGTAACATATCTGAGGTCACATTTCTATGCCAATGATGTCTACATGGCTGCTGGATGTATTATGATGTAGCTCATAAGTTTGCTTTCTGTGTCTTCTCCTTGTTGACAACCAAGTTATCCATTTGGTTCCAAACAAGATGAAGGCATCGAAAGCAAATCAATGCTTTATGTCTATCTTTCACATGACTGAGGCCACTAATGTCTAAGCTACATATGTTGCTACTGATGCCAATGATGATCACTACCACTTGTTCACTGACATTCTACTTGTGAAAACTGAGGCAGCCTATTCAGGTTGTGCATATTTGAGATGAGTCATCCCTGCTATGTTGTGTTCAGTGGCCATGAGCCAGAAGTTTACTACAACTAGCCTGACTGCCATAGACAAGTTCATAGGTTTCATGGTGCTTGTTATAAAAAGTACAACTCCTATGAAGAAGGAATTGTAGCCTTCAAGTCAAGAACCAACTTAAATCCAGCCTTAGCTCATGATGATGACTTCTATCTTCAAAACCCAATAGCTACTCCACCCTTTTTGTCCTTCAAAACTATTGTAATTGTAGTCCTCTTAATCTTTGTCTGTCTCCTATAAATGAAGCTCTGAGCTCATGTACTGATTATAAGTGTGATGGTTAGACTTGATTATAGCTCCATTAACTGCTACTCTAGTTTGAGTTATATATACCTATGTGGTGCTACTCTAAATTTAGATGAGGTCGTACCATGAAAATTGTTAATGGTTGTTAAAGTTGCACTTTGGTATGAGTTGTGGACATCACTGGTGGATCTTTGTTGGATTATTTTCCTCCTTGGTGACCTCATTACTGAGCAAGCTCTCATCCTACTGCATGCACACTGACGAAATGGAGGAGGCCCCCAACAAGAGGAATGCACTGGCCAGCCTCATGGACAATGTCATTTTTGAGATCCTCTGCTGCCTCCCCGCCCGCTCCTTGTTCTACTGCAAATGTATCTATCACTCCTGGAAATGCCTCATCTCGGACAACCATAAGTTGATGCCCCAGACTATGGCTAGCTTCTTCTACGATGGAATATATGACTAATGAAACTTCACCAGCATCACCGGTGTTTACCCCTCCTTGTCCTTATTGCCCTTCACCATGAATAATGTAGCTATCTCAGATTGCTGCAATGGGCACATCCTATGCTAGTGCCTTGGGGCTGATGGATACTGCTATGTCGCCTATAATCTGGCAACCCAGAAGGTGAAGGTACTACCGCTTAGAATCCATTCTGTTGGTGAGGCTCGATTGGGGTTCGATCCAACAGCCTCCTCACACTTCCATGTGTTTGATATATGGAGGAGGATTGTCAGTGCGTGGGTGTGGACATCTACTCATCTAAAACTGTAGCATGGATCTTTAAGGAATCTAAATGGGGTGATGAGGCTGAGTGCACATTTTCAAAATCAACAACTGTGTTTCTTAATGGTTGTCTGCACTATATTGGCTTCTGCGAGGGTTACCATCGTATACTTGCTATGGATATTGAGGGAAAGGCATGGAGGAAAATTCCTAATAGGCCATGTGGTTTTCACGCTCCATCCATCAAGCTCAGGGTCACTTGTGTCAATGTACTGTTGATGGTCGCAATATGTCCAAGCTTTCAATCTGGATCCTTAAAGACAATGGTACTAATAATAAATGGACATTGAAGCATACTATCAGCCTATGTAAGTTGTTTGGAAAGACTAAGAAACAAATTGGTTACTTTGATTTTGAGTCAGCTACACAACAGTTATAGTCACCCAGAATGGAATTTGGTTTTCTTTGTTGGGGTTGGGGTGGAAAGAGCCATCATCGCATATAACATGGACAACAGAAAAGTTCATGTCATCCCTACACATTACATTATGTATGTAGATGTGACATCCTGCCAGAAATCATCGGTAGACCTTACTATGTTCCCTTGATCTTAGAGTTCGAGTCATTAGCAAAGTAGTAAATAAAGCTGCATTTGATGTATCTCTCTGTCATGACATGTTTAAATAGATCAATGTTGTTTGATTGTCTATGGACATGTTAATTTCCTCTTGGATGAATGTTGTCATTATTTTGCAGCAACTTTAACTTGTTTGTAATGTAAGCTAAGGTCTGTGCAGTGTGTCAAACGCGTTCAAACCTACAGAGGTCGGACTTTCTTGCGTGTGCAGTAACATTTCAACAACAATGGCTCCTCTTTGTTCCAAAAAAACACCAAATCACCAATGCCTCCTCTGTGGAAGTGATATATTAACCGCCACAATCTCTTCTGCAACTCCGCTTGTTTTCCTTCCTTCCCCGAGCCCTCCCAATCCCACTGTAGATCTAAAATCACTAGGAACGTGCAGTTGCCTTCTCCAAACCTACTTCAATCTTAGCCACTGCCATGGTGAAGGGCAAGCCTTCTGTGAGGAGCGCATAGGAGGGGGATAATGCTATGCCCATGGTGAAGGAGGATGACACCGTGCCTGTGGTGAATCAAGATGAAGCTCCAGTGGATCTCTTTAGAGATAGAGACGATTGGGCCATTGGCATATGAGTAAGGCTTTCTGGAAGATCAAGAGAATGGTAGAAAAATATCAATCTGGGCACCCTCACCCCGCCTCAGGTTGAAAAGGTGAGCAGTTATGTTTTCATTTTTCACCAACTCACTGATGTCCTAGAAGAACTGCCAGCCTACCTGAACAAGAATTGCATAGACAACGCAAAGTACATCCTCACCTGCTATCGAAGCCAGATAGATGGCTACGACACTACCATCGTGACTCAGGGAATCAGCACCGCCCACAACATCGAGAAGTACTGGCACAACTTGGTTTGTGCCAATGCTGAGCAAGTAGCCAACCGCATCACCATTGATGATCGAAAGGGCCTGATGGCTATAGAGGAGGACAACGACGACGTTGATACCAATGATGTGGACGAGGGCGAGGACAGTGATATCAACGACGAGTAGAGGAGTAAATAAAGTTGCATTTGATGTATCTCATGTTGCATTTGATGTATCTTCCTTATGTTGGGAGTACATGTTTTCATTTGTGAAGTCTTATTTGGTCATTTGGTAGATCTTCCCTTGCATTCTTCCTTATGTATCTTATTGTGTTTACTTTTGTTGAACTTTGTATTCGGTGGGTTAAACTCTGTTGAGCATTATGTAGATCAGGTCCTTTGGTCATTTGGTAGCCGGTCTCTAGACCCTATTGGTTGGTTTTGCCTGTAGGTTTCTTTCTGGTACTCTTTGTGATCTGTAGTATGGTAAACATACATAACGGAATTCATCCGATCAAGTCTCGCATCGATGTAATGCCTAACGGAGGAGCCACATAGCTATTCAAATTTTACAACACAAGCAAGAAAGTCCGAGCATTGTAAATCTGACTGAGCTGGACACATCTCACATTATACGGGGAAACATGTTTCGTACGAATACATTCATTGAATCCCTAAAGTAAATAAATAGAATTGAAACTAGTTACATGCCCGACCCGTTCAAATTTACGCTGCTCGAACTATCTAGCAAGCAAACTATTTACATGAAATAGGTAAACGTCATTTCATCGAATATACTAGAGGGACGTGGTCAGGGGAAAAGTGGTGATCATTTGTTGTAGAGTACACATCCATGGTATGGTAACTAGTTGCCATCTATAAGCATGATTTTGGTTAGTGTCAATCGACAGAAGGGGAAAGCCACTGATGACTTCTACTACTACTAAAACAAATGTTGTGGCCGAGTGCACTCCGTACACAATAGTTTTACTCATAGCTCTGTGCTGTATAGTGTCCGACAAGATCAAATGTGCCACATTCGGACTTTCTTGCAAGTGCAATAAAATATGAGAGTAAAGCGAATGCGGTAGGAAAGCTAGACACAAGAAGTGAATGGAGAAAAAGTGCTTTTGACCACCATGACATGCTCAAGACTTGAATGCCTTGTGCAGTTGTGATAGGTCTTTTATGTACTTATTTCACTCCAATCCAAGTAGTCACAACAGTCGAGGGGTAGACTAATTGCTACTATAGTCTAGCCCTGTTTTATTTCACTTTTAGTCACTAGAACCAAACAGGGGTGACTAAAGTTTAGTCATTGGTTTTAGTAGCTAAATTTTAGTCATAGTTAACCAAACAAGGCCAGTATACTATCCTACGAGATCAAATACGCAGTGGCCAGACTTTCTTGCGTTTGAAGTAATAAAAGTCAACACCTATGGCTCCTCCATTCTGCATTAGATCGAGGCGATACTTGTTCAGATGAACTCCTCGCTACATAGTTCTTTCAAGTTCAACAAATTTTATCAATGACATGAATTGTCTTTAACAAAGATCAAAGGCACTCATCAATGTTTAGCAAATTAAGTTTCAGATCAAAGACCACTAGAAAGAAATCTGTAGCGAAAAGAAGCCAGCTACAAATTCACCAAACGACCTGAGCTACACCACGCTTAACAGAGTTGAACCCACCTAATACAAAGTGCAGCAAAAGTTCACACAGACATGCATGCAAATAAGAGTTCACATATTTGAAAGGGCGTCCCATAGATCAAACCTAGTCATGACTACTAGTACTACTGGTACGTCCCATAGATCAAGGCTCAAGGCGGGCGTGTAGGATCTCATCCACATCCACCTTCGCTAAGACAGTGTTGGTGGTCGGCTCAAAACTCTCGACCAAATCAACAATGTCATCGTCCTTCAATTTTGATGGAAAACCCTACTCTGCCACCTGAACATTCACCGCTGCGCCAATCTAAAGCTGGGCAGCAGCCAGCACTACGGTAGCCCCTTGACAAACGGCTTTGGTCACCATGGCTCGAAGGCAGTCCAGCAGGGCTCAGAATGGCTCCTTGGCGAATAGATTATCCACGAGGAAGCCTATCATGACCTGGTCCTAACACCCTTGTGATCATTAGCATCATGAGCATCTTTGCATTTGAAATCAAATAGTTAGAAACTAAATGCTGCATTAAACTGCTCACTATTGAATTGATGGAGAATCCACTAGCACCACTGGGTTATCCGCCAGTTCTCTAGCACGCTGTTAGTCAGTAACCCGACACCACCGAAGAGTCCAACGTCATGACAGATTGTCCGATAGGATCGTCCCATGCAGAAATGTGAGGTGTCACTTTGTGAATCACTAGGTCCCACACTTCACCATAGCTATCCATCTCATGGACACACCAAGGCAGAGAGTCCACCAGCTCACTCACTCACTCTTACACTCCCACTCTCTCTCTAGTTCATCTCTCTACTCTCTCTCACACTCAAGCAAGGAAGAGGAGAAGGAAGGGAGGAGAAAGGAGAAGGGATTGGAGCTTGGAAGCAGCAAGAGATGGCCATGGAGATCACCTAGAGGCCATCGTCCACATGAGGTAGGGGTTAGAAGGGGAGGATCCCTCTCACCCTTGCCATAAGGAGCTAGGAGGGGAAGGAGGCAAGAAGAAGAAGGTTTCGAGTTGCCAAGGAGGAGCTCCAACTGCTCCATCTTCTTGGAGAGCTTGGTACCTAGTGTTTGCACCCCTTGGTAAGGATCTAACCAAGCCGAACATAGGATTGTGTATTTAGGAGCCAAAACCTAGGAAACATCGATTTGTGGCCTAGAGTTAGTTTGCACCCAATGTAGTTAGAACTAACCCGCTAGACATGTTCTATAGAACCCTAGTAGTCTACCCTCAAGATGGTTTACACATGCAAGCACCATGGATGAAGATTTGGATCTCAAGTAACTACGAGGTGTTCACTGTCAGTATTGATGGCGGGTCCGACATCACCAGTGGAGTGTCCATCAGTACTAAATGTCTTACTGCTCACCTGCACAGAACACGTCTATAACCCACTAGAGTGTCCATCACTACATTGGGATGTTCGATGAGTTATACGCCCAAGATAGAAGAGTGTCTAGAGAACCTAGATCACAATTTTGTTATAGTGGAGTGTCCGTTGATATTCTAGAGTGTCCGCTGAATTATAAACTAGAAACCCGAGAGTAGCCACTTCCTATGGATGAACCCTCACTCACACAGAGTATCCAATGGAGCCTAAACCCTTAGTAGCCCACAACACCCTACAGACCTAATCTAATGGATGGTCCGCCATAGTTGACGAAACCTTCCGATAGGATCAACTCTTACACAAAGAGAATCCCGAGAGCACATACTTCATACCAGAGGGTCCAATCCTAGTTCGGAGAGTCCGATGGATCCAGAGAGCCAATATCCCACTGAGTTCCAGTAACCACCAGATCGTTCGACATCCACGCCGGACTACCTGATAGTTACTAGTCAACAGATAACCAGTGTCTGACTACGCACTCACTCATGTGTCACTAAAGCATAAACAACTAAGAATCATTGCATAGCTTGAGCATGTACTTTAAGCAGTTCACTCATCAAGCATCATGCATGTATAGGTGACTCAATTCCCGAAGAACCTATTGAGGAGGAGCCTCAGGAGGAGGAAGCCATCGAGCCTAGTAACGACATTCAAGGCAGACCCCTATGCATACCTATGCTTTACAAATGCATAATGAACTATGTTTATCTACTGCATTGCTATGTTACCATATGACTAGTGAACCAGGAAGGGAATTACCTATGTCAAGCCTTATGCATATATTGCCACACTAATCAACCGTACATGTCTTATTTAACAACCATGCTTAGTATGCTTAGATCTTTGAAGTCGAGCTAATGATGGGTTTCTCATTACTCACACGATGATAGGATGATAATCCACTGAGCAACACCATGGGAGGGGATCAACACTAGTTCCACTTGGGAATGGTATGAGCTTTGCTCGGTAAGGGGTATGGTCTTGGCAAGATGGGGATTCTTGGATGACATAGCTTGCTTACCGGTTAAGGACCGTGTATCTGTGGTAGTGAGTACAAACATAAAATTCTATAGACCACTTGTTGCCAATGGGGGTGACAAGCCAAGTAACTAATTGCGACCATCTTATCCCTAAAACTGGCAAGGGGATGGCATTGGTCGGGAATGTCTGGGACATTGGTCGGGCATCATAGCCGAACCTTTCGTAGGACATCTTGGCCGGGTTAGGGAAAGGTTGAGACATCGAGATATCCCTTCTATACCAATGGGTCTTATGGGCGATATTGCTTATTCCAAGTGGGGTTAACTTGTACCCCTCTGCAGAGTATAAAACATTGAAAGCAATAAAGTTCTACTTCTAGATACGGTCTAGAGTTGGGCTTGGAGATTAGGACTCGTGGAAGATCTAGTTCCCGCTTGTTAATGCTTAACTTGATTTCCTATGCTATGCTTAGTAACTGCTACATCATAGACCACCTTTACTTTATAGTACAAATGTTTTTATGCAAAGATACGCATTCCTTGCTACTACCCAAATGCATAATCCTTGTTTATTATATTGGGTAAGCCCTGTGGAGTACACTCGAGTACTCATCCTGTGTGATCTTAAGTTTTGCAGGTACCGTAGTCCCTATGCATGGATACTTCTATGCTCTCGACCCCTCACCGGACCAGGAGTGGTGAAGGATCTTCTGTTCCATAGATACATGGCTGTGGCACACCCATGTATCCGTTATCATGAACTATGTTATGTTGAAAGACTTCCGCTAGACTTTGATGTAGATTGCAATGTGTGATCGTGTGATGAACTAAGTGTGTGAACCAAGACTTGTAAACTTTGATGCTTTAAACTTGTAATGTGATCTATGCACTGTTGTGATCTATTCTCTCTCTTGAACTGATCCTGAAGAGGAGTTGCTATGTGCGCTCCTGTGGGCCTCATTGTTGGTTTGCTTAAATTGAGGGGTCAAGTGGTCGACACTCAACTTAGGTGGATCAATGTGGTGGTTACCCATAGACCTAGGGTATCGAAGCACAGTTTGAGATGATCGAGAGTCATTACAATTTTGCTTGGATCGGAGATCATAAGCAATTAAAACTTTGCTTCACTAAACAAGAAAGTTTCGGAATAAAACCTAACTTGAGTGCTAAGGTTGCCACTTATTATGGCTACTTAATTCTTTTCTATCTTAGAACTAATCCTACCCTTTTCTACATGAGTTGAGTTTTACAAATTAATTGTTCTAACTTTCCCTATCTTTAATCGCTAGATGGAGTTGGGACATTTGGTGATGGCTACCCGTGGGGAGAATGTTGAAGGTTTTTCGGCCATGCTCGATGAGGTGATGTGGAGAGCCAACTACTCATCGCCCGGAGTACACAGTGTATGCCCTAGGGTTGGCTATGGAATGATTAACTACACCTGAAAGGTCCATATACCAAGTCACCTTTGTGACCTGGGATAGAAGTTTGATCGCCTTGCTTGGGGAAAGGGCACTTCAATCGACATGTCAATTCAAGTTGCGGCCTATCATGCCATTGCTATGTTGTGGGAGGCACTTGTTACCCTAAGCGAGCTGCCATTCCAACACTTCCTAGAAAGGATGGAAATGAATGGTGTTTTCAAGTTCTCTATGCAGATTGAACCTAGTACTCTGTATGAGAACAGGATGATAGAATTGGTGATGTGCTAGGCGCACATGATTTGTTGTATGGAAGCTGAGCTTTGGACTACTCACGCAAGGTTTGTCAGCTTGCAGCGTCGAGTGGAACCATATGTGAGGACGACTACAGTGCCATCTACCATTCTCTATTATCCTCAATGGGATGTTGCCATGGTATATGAAGTCACTGAGTATCCTTACCGCTACCCAGAAGCTCAATGAGTTAGGGTTCCTATTGGTATATTTTAACGCACACAGATAAATTCGAAAGCGCACGGGTACTTCTGTAGCTTTCACCTAGAGGTATTCCAAGTGTTGTATCCACATGGAAACATGTGTAACTATGGTCTAACTTAACTAGGGGTAGCAACAAGGTTAGGATAAATAGGAGCATAGAGAGGATAACTAAGGTTCTCTAGTTCTGACTTAGGTAAGCTTATGTCTTCTACTATTCAACTAGGGACATTACTAGGGAAAGACACTAGCAGAGGATGCTTTCCTTTGCAACTACGTCCAACGTGTGCCTACAAATAGGAGGTGGACTACAAAGGATCAACAAAGCTATATAGTATAGGCTATATAGAACTTATGTCACACACGTGACCTACCACCTTTCGGAATATTGGGAACCTCCACGATTAACCCAAGTCTAAGCACCACACATACACTTATGATTAATACTTTAACCTGGAGCGTCTATAGATTAAAGCACTCAAAAGAGAGTCGTGATCCTGATGAATAATATAAACGATTACTTACTTGAATCAAAAGTTGATTACCAGAGAAATCTCGAAAGCAAGCTCAAGTAGAACTTGGATCCACCAAGGTACAAGCCGTATAGAGAGAACCAACAGGCCGACACCTCCTCCAAACTCTTCCCTCACTCTCTATTTCACTATTTTATTTATAAGACTAGATCCTATGGTGGGCTAATCTTCTCTTGATTGATGGCTTCGATCCTAAAGATATGAATTAGGGTTTTAGGGATCTGCTGAGGGAGGGGGGGTATAGGGCTGTTTATATAGGCTAGAGCATCCATCATGAGCCCTTGGATTAAACTGACTTAAAGAATGGTGTGGATGCAACCTAGGAGGCGGTGGAGAACGGACATAACAAAGTGGAGGCTGACGGGTGGCCCTATGGGCCGGGCGGCCTGTAGGTGGTAGCCCCTCAGCTCCCGCTTCGGTGTGGTGTCCTCTAGAGTCCTCTAGAATCTTTTGGTGCCCGTTTCATGGTGGATAAGCACAATTAATTTTGACATGTAGGTCCGCCTTGATGGTTTTCTGGATAAACCCTACGAAAAATACATATTCACCAAAACTCATGGAATTTGTAGTTTAAACCCCTAAACCTTTGTTGGTGATCACAATTGTGCCCTCATACATGTTTTATTGATGATTCATAATGGTTGTTAACTGTAGCAGACCATACAATACCACTCAAGTGAATGACACCCATACAATAGCACGCTGTATGGACAACGAAAGTAAAACCCCCCCAAGTTAGTACTTAATTAGCCACCTGAAATCCTTAACTAGGCATAAAGGATGTGCTCACTAGCACACTCTAGATTCAAACTTTATATTTAAACACCTATATATAGCTATAAGTTTCTAAAAACTAGTTTTGGAAAACAAAAACCTTTGTTTTAAATACACATGTGGCAATTAATGTTGAATCTTACTCTGATACCAGCTATAGCAGAACTGTCCAATTTATAAGAGCACAAGTACCAAACATCTCCAGGAAGGTCTCACTCCCAACTGATGCTGCTATCTGTACCAACAAAATGGTGCAACTCTCATGAGAACAATGTTATAATACAAAAGAGTTACTTAACCGAATAAGAAACTTATAAGGGGAGGAACAATGCAAGTATGTAATAATGATTTATCATGATGCATGCACGTTCCATACATCCTCACAAACTTAGGAGAATTAAACTTCTAATGGCATAAACGGTGGCATACATGCGTTCTCTCATATATAACGTAACTAGTCGGGCTACACTTTTCGCTGTTAGCGTACCTGCACAAGAATTTCATTTTAGCCCAACCCCACAATTATATATGCAGAAATGAAAATCTGGGCTCTAGGTTGCAATCTAAATACTTCCATATATATATATATACACATATATATACTTCCATATCAAAGCTACTCGAAAGTAAATATGTCCATATATACATATAAATATGCATATACAGTCGTATCAAAACTAACCCACAATTAAAGACCTCCGTATATATATGAGACATATATATACTTTAGTATCAAAGCTACTTCTCCCCTTAGACCGCATGCTCACATCTTGAAGTCATGCCACTCATCATCTTACCTTGGACATAGAGGCATTTGATCCATACATTACCACTCAAGTGAATGACATCCATACAATAGCATGCCATATGGACGATGAAAGTAAAAAACCCCAAGTTAGTACTTAATTAGCCACCTGAAATCCTTAACTGGGCATAAAGAATGTGATCACTGGCACACTCTAGATTCAAACTTTATATTTAAACACCTATATATATAGCTATAAGTTTCTAAAAACTAGTTTTGGAAAACAAAAACCTTTGTTTTAAATACACATGTGGTAATTAATGTTGAATCTTGCTCCGATACCAGCTATAGCAGAACCGTCCAATTTATAAGAGCACAAGTACAATGGCAGCCCGCAAGCGGTCATACTATCATACTTGAGCCCATATAAACCCAGTAGTCCGTCGAGTACCATGAAGGGGCTTGATTAACCATCAACATACAACCAAGATCATACATGATTCAATAGACATGTCACATGTTACATCTGTTCACAAATACAACATCATACATCAAAGTATGATTAAGAGTTATTACAAACCATGTTCAAATAAAATAGTCATGGAAGCAATAAGTTTGAAAACCAACACCTCACATCATTGTTCCAATATAGTGCCAGTCCATGATCACAACCACAAAAGCATGATAGAGGGAATTACCGAGAGACGCCTTGCCTAGGGCCCTACTCCTCGTCTACGGTGGGATAGAAGCAGTTCTTACAGTAGTCATGATAGATTGTACCATCTGCAATAAATGGGAAATAAACCCTGAGTATGAGAAGGTACTCAGCTAGACTGACCCATCATAAACCAAAAAGAAAGTGACTCCAAGGATCATGCAAGGCTTTATAAGTGGGGATAGCTTGACAACATTTTGCATGAAAAGCTACTAATTCAGTTATACATTTATAATTCAGTCATCAAGTTAATTATAACTATTCATCTCTAGATTAGCAACTAACATATGCCAAACATATGATATATCATTTAGTAGCATACAGTAGTAACCATAGCCGGTGTAAAAGTTCCAAGTTCACCATAACCATCACTTCATAATCTAGTTACTATGAGGTTGGAGCTAGTCAAGTCTCTCACTGTCCAGGAGAGACGACGATTCAAATCGATTTTAACCAGCTGGGAATTTATTCCTAACACAAACCCAGGCAGACTAGATCAACGGTCAACTTAGGTGACCTTTGGTACAACTCAGGTACACATTTCGTGGGTTCGATCAGCGCCGCACAACCAGGGACAACCAGCTGCCAGGACGATCATGACTACCCTTCCCTTGGGCTCACATCTGGCCCCCCGCACATCCTTACTACCATCCAGAGTGCACACTCTAACAGAACAGGGCCTGGCCTAAGTTGAGCTACTTAACTTCACGGTCGGAATGAGTTATCTGGCTAGCTAAGTGAGAGGCATGCGTTTAATCTCAATAGAAGTTCTAATAATGGTACGGTCCTTAATCGGCATAGACGGAACCACATGAGCCAACCTACACATAGACTCTGTCCAACCTCCAGTTATATTACCCCATGTTTCTTTTCCACAATAGCAAATATTGCCAACCGTGCTCCAGTATCCACCTATATCTCGTAGGTGACAGAAAATCACCCAACTTCTATCGGTCTAAGCAAGGCTAAGCATATATTCGATCTTAGACCTACACAGGGTTAAAGGTATATTTATCTGGACAAGGTAGTTCTATGCATCAAGTGTTTCCAATTCAACTCTTATAACCTAATGCATCAAACATAAAGGACTCAAGTGATATTTTGTAAAACATGGGAGGCTTAAAATGCTCCGGGGCTTGCCTTTGAGAAAAGAAGTTGGCCGATGATCCGGGCACTCGGGTAGGTTCTAAAGAGCTTGCTCCTTGCCTTCTGGAGCTATGGGCTGAGGTGCCTCCTAATGTTCCTCTTCTTCTTCATTGAATTCCAATAGAGTGATCCCCTCGGACGATCCTATATGCATGATCATGAAATAAGATATCACGAATGCATATATACTGACATGAATGATATGATATGGTGTGATGAAATGCATCCTCATAAGTGTTCTCAATAGCATTGCATTAAGGTGATAACAAGATAAATTTTCTTTTACTGAGTAGGTGTATATCTCTTCTCTAGTAATTAAACAAATTCTCATCTAAGCAATTCTCTGGACTGCAAGACAATAGCCACTTGTTTTGACCATAACTAGAGTTATACACATCTAAATAATATGGTTTGTACTTTCTGGAAAACTTATGAAATTTCCTACAACTTTCTTGTAATAATCTTCAGGTGATTCAGTAGTTATCTAGGCCAACCAATTCCATCTTTCAGATCTGTCCAGAGAACAAGTATTTCTACCAGCATATTTCTAATAGCTATAATTCTCAAACAATAAGGCATAATACTATGAAAATTTAACACAAGGTAGATAAGTAAGTTATCTACAACTTTGTTATTAACAAGTTTCACATAAAAGATCATTATCATCCTAAATTTACCACTACAACAGAAACTATACATGCAGCCATCTACTTGAATTATAAAGCAATAATTAACTAGTTGCCTATAACCAATTACTTCTAAGCCTAACTAATAGAACCAATAGATCATATGCATCATAAGCATCATAGAAAACATCATGGTTATGGCTAACTAATTTATTTATATTCATTTATCAATTTCCTTATATAATAAGGCGATTTAAAGGATAAGTATTTTTAGTGCTCAATACATTTTGAGAAAATTACAATAGCCTACAAATGACCCTAATAGTCTACTGTATATTTTTTATGCCATTTGGATAAGTATAGACACCTCTACAAAAATGATAAGCTACATATACTTAGTTTAGCAAAAGTAGTTTAGCATAGTGAAAAGTGTCAAGCAACAGATTTAATATTTTTCTTACTTTCCTCCTAGCACAAGAATATTGTACAAAATTTTGCATGATCATATGTTATGTATTTTTATCCCATTTAATTTCACTAGAAACTAGCAATTAATTAGGATTAAATATGAAGACCTTATTTCAAGTATGCCAATTGTAGGTTTAGTATTTTTTCTAGCTAGAGCATGTCAACACAAAACCAGCAAAATTGGAATCTCAATTTTATCATCTTCCTAGCTCAAGTTATGAACTTTACAAGATATAACCTAATTTAAAAGCACTTATCTTGCTCAATTTAATTCTCAAAGAAACAAATGCTCAATAGTATATTTCATATTTTTATCAAATACCACACTTCAAGATAAATCCAACAAAATTTAGTTCACCCCATTTGGATACTCCTAACTCCATATATGAATTTTGAAGTTTGTACTCAAATCTGTGAAAATAATTCAAAAACCAACTAAACCCTAAATGCTAGGTACACCCGGTCTATACACCATCAGGCGCTGACATGCGGGTCCCGTAGTCAACTCGGCCTCACTCGTTAGTGGAACCAGAGCAGAGCACGCGGTTGACCGGTGGCGAACTCACCGATGGCGAGGTCACCTGCGGTAGCGTCACCAGCGTTGTGCTCCCCACACCCTTGCGCACCCGTTGGTACCCTTGGCTAGCTTGGTGGATCACTGAAGCGACCTCGCTAGTGAGCATGGAGGCTCAGCCACGGTGCACAGTGGTGGACTTGTTGTTTCTGGCGATGGCATGTCTAGGTGAGCATGGCTACAACATCAGTAGGTCCTAGCGGAGCTCTAGGGTTAGGTTAGGGCAACGGTGGAGCGGCGATGAAGCTTGGCCACATGCAAGGCGGTGTGGCAGCTCACAGAGCATGGCAGTGGTGTTGCCGTTCCAGCGAGCCGGTGATGGGTGACTAGTCTCCATCTTCGATGATGGTGCTAGGGTTAGTGGAGGTGCGGAAACATGTGGTAGAGGGGAACAACAGGGTCTAGCTAAGGTCGGTCGCAGTGAGCTAGAGCCCGTGGCTATGGCAGGTGTGCACGGTGCAGTCGCATGTTCCCACGAGATGGCGGCGGTAATGATGAACTAGGCTACGACGCGAGCACCTACAACCTAAGGTGACAACGGACCAACAGAGAAGAAGGTAGGAGCTATGGTGGATAGGGCTGGCCATAGGTGAGCTTGGTGCTCGATGGCGCACAGTGGCTATGGCGGCGACGGCGACGGTCCATGGGCCTTTACCTTGGTTCGAGCTAAGGTAATGGTGGGTCGGTGAGGTGGAGGAGGTGATGGCAGAGCTGTGGGCGCGAGTCATTGAGCGGTGGTACTATGTGGCGGCGCTTGAGCATGGCTAAGGCACGGCGGTGACGCTGCTACGGTGCTACTCTGCTCTGGAGAGGCGCACATGCGAGAGAGAAAGCAAGAGGGAGAGTGAGCGCATGGGTGAGTGGAGGGCCGAGGGCTCTCCCATTTGGTGCGGCAAGGCGAGCCGGCACCGATGAACTACCACCACATTTTGCAATCGACCTGGGCATGGTTGGCCACGACGACCGGCGATTTGAATCGGCAAGGGCCGATTCAGTCTGTCTGACAGTCGATTTTCAAACCTCCAAATCTCTCAAACCATGGTGAATCAGTGAAAACTTCATTAATACAAAGTGTAGAGCTACATGAGTACTACAAGATTGCTTAAAGGAGTTTTGTCTAGATCGTAATGGTTTTCAAACTATAAGCCTCCAAAATAGGCTACATTGAAACTGAAAACAACTTCAAGACAAAAATTTTGTAAGTTACAAAGAGCATTAAGTTGAAAGTTGTGAGCTCTATTTGACCATGTTAGGCACTAATTTAGCACATGACCCTTAAATAAAGTTTGGTACCCTTGATGTGAGCTACAAATTTTATTTAGGTCATATAGCCATGCAAACAATCTAAGCTACTGTTCAACTTTGGTCAAACTAGCATCATGAAAATGGCATTCCAAGGTAACCCAACACTTGAAGCAAAATTGGTTCATGTCATGAACACAAAAGTTGTTCCATTTACCATCCTAGATGTATCTAAAGTATTGTTGTGACCTTACAACCATTTCATACATTAGTCATACATGATTACAAACATAAGCATATATATATATAATCAACATTTCATGGGATAATGTATAAGAATGAGATAAAATTTCATATGCTCATGTTCATGAATGCTTGGATGATGCTTGTGCTTATGAAATGCAAGTGACAAATGCCATGCTTAACACTGGGTGTTACAGCCCCTCTCCCTTATAGAAATCTCATCTCAAGATTTGAGAGACCTACCATTCTTCATAAAAAGCGGGATAAACCTCACGTAAATAATCCTCCCGTTCCTACGTGGTATCTTATTCATTATGGTTATTCCACACCACCTTGTAGAACTTAACGACCTTGCTTTGGGTTACTCTTTCCATTTCTTCTAGCCGTCGGATTGGTTTCTCTTCATAGGTCAAATCTGATTGGAGCTTAATGTTGGTGGGTGCAATAGCTTCCTCAGGTATGCGAAGACATCTTTTTAACTGTGAAACATGGAAGACATTGAATATAGCACTCATTTCTAGGGGAAGTTGTAACTTGTAGACGACATTTCCCTTTCGCTCAATAATCTGGTACGGGCCTACATATCTAGGCGCAAGCTTCCTTTTCACTCTGAATCTCTGCACTCCCTTCATGGGTGAAACTTTTAAGTACACATAGTATCCCACTTGAAAGGTTAGTGGTCTTCTCCTTTTATCAGCATAACTCTTTTGTCTTGACTGAGCTACTTTCATGTGCTGTTGGATAACACGTACTTGTTCTTCAGCTTCTATGACAAAATCTATGCCATAGTACCTCCTTTCTCCGGGCTCAATCCAATTCAAAGGAGTTCTACATTTGCGACCATACAAGGCCTCAAAAGGAGCCATTTTGATGCTCTCTAGATAACTATTGTTATAGGAGAACTCAGCTAAAGGCAGCCATTTTTTCCGTGAACCCTTGGAGGATATAACACAAGCTATCAACATATCTTCCAAGATTTGGTTCACTCGCTTGGTTTGTCCAAAAGTTTGTGGATGGTATGCTGAACTTCTGATTAGTTTAGTTCCCAAGGCCTTGTGCAAGTGTTCCAAAAAATGAGCTATAAATTGTGGTCCACGATCTGAGATTATGGTCCTTGGTACTCCATGTAGCCTCACAATTTTAGAAACATATAGCTCAACATACTTCCCAGCGTAATATGTTGTGTTAACCAGTACAAAATGTGCCAACTTCGTGAGGCAATCGACAATGACCCATATTGAATTGTGACCTTGTTGTGTCTATGGGAGGCCTATAATAAAGTCCATACTTATTTCCTCCCATTTCTAGCCTAGAATGGACAATGGCTGGAGCTGTCCACCATAGGTTTTAGATGATCTACATTCACTCGGCTACAGACATCACACCTAGCAACATAGGCTGCAATTTCCTTCTTCATCTTGGTCCACCAAAAATGGTTTTTAAAATCTTGGTATATTTTGCTACTACTAGGATGAATAGACAACTTGGATGAATGAGCTTCATCTAAAATTTGATTTCTAAGTTCACAGTTTTTCGGTACCACAAATCGGCCCTCGAACCATAGCACACCTCTTTCATCCAACCTAAAATGTTTGGTTTTCTGTCCTTTCATCTTTCTCTTTATGTGAAATACACCCACATCTATCTTTTGTAGTTCGATGATTTTGCTTTTAAGTGAACAACTGACGGTGATATTGTACAACACCATAGGATGTAATAGATTAAACCCATCCTCCAATAGAGAATTGTAATGATACTTCTGGCTCAAGGCATCTGCTATAACATTAGTTTTTCCTAGATGGTAGTGCACTTCCAAATTATAGTCCTTGATCAGCTCTAACCATCGATGTTGCCTCATGTTCAGCTCAGGTTGAGTAAAGATATATTTGAGACTCTTGTGATCAGTGTATATGTGACATACATTTGCCAACAAGTAATGTCTCCATATCTTCAAGGCGTGAACAACTGCTGCAAGCTCCAAATCATGTGTAGGGTAGTTGACTTCATGCTTTCACAATTGTCAGGAAGCATAGGCATAACTCGACCTTCTTGCATGAGCACACCCCCCAAACCTATACCCGATGTATCACAGAACACATCAAAAGGCTTCTCAATGTTGGGTTGTGCTAAAACAGGAGCTGTAGTTAGCAAGGTTCGCAAAGTGTGAAACGCAGCTTCACACTCTGGAGTCCAATTAAACTTTTCATCCTTCTAGAGTAGTCTGGTCATGGGCTTAGCTATTTTGGAAATGTCAGGAATGAAACAACGATAGTAGCTTGCTAACCCTAGAAAACTCCTAACTTCATGAACCAAAGTCAAGGCCTTCCAATCCATGACCTCTTGTACTTTAGTTGGGTCTACAGATATTCCCTTTTCAGATAAGATATGACCCAAGAAAGGTACTTTGCTCAACTAGAATTCACACTTGCTAAATTTGGCATATAATTGTTGTTCTCTCAATCTAGACAAGACAACTCTAAGATGCTTTGCATGATCTACTTCATTCTCCGAGTAAATCAAGATATCATCGATAAACATGACCACAAACTTATCGAGCTCGAGCATCAATACCAAATTTATCAAGTACATGAAGTAGGCAGGAGCATTTGTTAGTCCAAAAGACATGACTAAATACTCATACAAGCCATACCTAGTGGAGAAAGTTGTCTTAGGTACATCTTCTAGCCAGATCTTAATCTGATGATAGCCTGATCTCAAGTCAATCTTAGAGAATACCTTTACTTTTGCTAGTTGATCAAACAAAATATTGATACAGGGCAAAGGATACTTGTTCTTAATGGTGATAGCATTGAGCGGCCTATAGTCCACACACATCCACAAGGATTTGTCCTTCTTCTTTACAAACAAGGCTAGACAACCCCATGGAGACGAATTAGATCAAATGAGACCTTTGTCCAAAAGTTCTTGTAACTAGATTTTAAGTTTGGCTAACTCATTTGGTGGCATTCTATAGGGTCTTCTTGAGATGGGTGTTGTACCTGACACTAACTCAATCTTAAATTCCACATCTCTATCAGGCGGTAAACCCGGCAACTCATCTAGAAATACATTAGGAAATTCACAAACCACTAGAATATCATAGAGAGTAGTGGCTTGGATAGCACAAGACAAGTTTTGAAGATCAAAACTCTAGGGAAGTGGCACTAGAAAAGCATTACCCCCTTTGGTTCTCTCAACATAATTGTTCTAGTGGTAGTGTCAATAAGAACTCCATGACCACCCATCCAACTCATGCCTAAGATCACATCTATGGCTAGTCCGGACAATACTATAAGATCCATAGTGTACTCCCTCTCTTGTATAGAGATGAGAACATATCTCACTATTTGATTTGTAGAAATAGTAGCCATAGCTAAACTTATACTATAACCACCCTTGTTTACCTCAATTATCTTATGATCATGCTTAGATGCAAATGTTTGACTCATAAATGAATGAGAAGCTCCAGAATCAAATAAAACAATGGCGGGATGTTTGTTAACAAGAAACATACCAGCGGTGACAACTTCTCCCACAGGGATTTCTTCCACAGCTGTGTAATGCACGTATCTAGGACGTGCCTTAGGATTGGCCTGTTTATGATTACCCTGGTTTTGATTGCCACCCTTCTTGGGATGGGGGCACTCCTTGGACCATGACCTAGCTGATTGCAGTTAAAGCATGGCTAGTTGATTCTTGGTCATGCTGAGCTACCTTGGCCTATGTTAACCTTGGGTAGGGCAATGGTGAACGCCCTGTGAAATGTCTTCTGGGGGCGATTGGCCTAAGCTTTCGGTGGAGGAGGCCTAAACTTAGGCGCTGGTGGACGAAATTGTGGCCTAGCTACCACTGGAGCTCTAGACTGGGATGATCCTGAGGCACCCACCTCAGCTACTCTTTTGCGGCCCTTTGCTATTGCGTGTAAGTTGTTCTAGTTCTCCTAGGTTAAGGCATCGCTAACAAACTCATTATAGGTAGCACATCTTGAGTTGGCCATAGTCTTCATTAGTTTGGAGCCAAGGCCTCTCTTGAAGCTTTCTATCTTCTTTTCCTCTGTATCGACGAGCCCTGGGGCGTATCTAGACAAATTGTTGAAGGCATGCATGTACTCAGTAAGGGTTTTGGTCCCTTGAGTAAGTCTCATGAACTCGGCTGCTTTTATGCGCATTAGCCTGAGTCTTGAATCAACGCATTGTGGTTGTGCTATGCCCATACTGTTGTAGATGGATCCCCCCGAGCAAAAGTACTAGCGGCACTGCCGGTAAGCTCATCCCCGTGCTGCAGACATATCTGACTCAGCACCTCAAAAGCCACTACATGGGTAGCTTCCCAAAGAGTTTTCCCATTGGAATTCGCCTTCCACTCCTGCCATAGGGGTGCTTGGGTACGAGCTTGTATGGTTAGCTGCACCTCATAGCATGGCTGTCCCTCCAAGTATTCTTCATTCCAGAAATAGAGGGGTGGTTCGGTATACCCCACAAAATGTAGGACCCTCCAAAGCAAGGCAGGGGTACCTAACATCTCTAGGAAGGTCTCACTCCTAGCAGATGCTGCCATCTGTACCAACAAAATGGTGCAACTCTCATGAGAACAATGTTATAATAGAAAAGAGTTACTTAACCGAATAAGAAACTTATAAGGGGAGGAACAATGCAAGTATGTAATAATGATTTATCATGATGCATGCACATTCCATACGTCCTCACAAACTTAGGAGAATTAAACTTCTAACGGCATACACGGTGGCATACATGCGTTCTCCCATATATAATGTAACTAGTCGGGCTACATGTTTCGTTGTTAGCATACCTGCACAAGAATTTCATTTTAGCCCAACCCCACAATTATATATGCAGGTATGAAAATCTAGGCTCTAGGTTGCAATCTAAATACTTCCATATATATATACCCATATATATATACTTCCGTATCAAAGCTACCCGAAAGTAAATACGTCCTTATATACATATAAATATGCATATACAGCCGTATCAAAGCTAACCCATAATTAAATACCTTCCTATATATATGAGACATATATATACTTTAGTATCAAAGCTACCTCTCCCCTTAGACCGCACGCTCATATCTTGCGGTCATGCCACTCATCATCTTACCTTAGGCGTAGAGGCATTTGATCCATACATTACCACTCAAGTCACTACTAACTTCCAACCCTTATGCCACGTTTTTTTGTCGCAACGACAAGATTTGGTTGCAACAAGGGGTGTTATCGCAACCATTTGCACTTTCGGTTGCGATAGATGGGATTTTTACCACGCAAATTGTTTCATGGCCATAAATATGGAGATCGTTGCGAAAAGTAAGTGTTATCACAACCAATTGTAGAACGGTTGCAATAAGTGATCACTGTTGCCACGATTTGATTTGCGTTGCAGGCAGTTTTATTGGCGTTGCAATACTATGATATTGCAACTCTTTAATTGATGGTTGCAATAGCCTGTCTATGTCGCAACCAATATGCTCCGTTGTATGTAATAGTTGCTTGCGTTGCAAAAAAGTTGTACGTATAGCGACAAAAAAATAAATCGTTGCAATCACTAAGGTTCTGGAGCACAATGCTTAGCAAAAATTTAAGAAAAAAGAATTGTCACCAGGTTTCAAACCACTAATCTCGCACTCTAGAGGAAAGTTACTTACCACTAGTGTATACTTGTGTACTTGTCATTGGCAGTCATAAAAGTTTATATAAACTAGTGGACATGCAAGTATTTATAGTTGTGATGTGTGAGGAAGGAAAATATAAAATTTGATCAAACTTAAAATCCCAACAAAAATCAGGAGATCCATATGCATGGAAGCATAGCTTCACTACGTAGAGGCAGGGCTCATCTTCCGAAAAAGTTATATACACGTTTTTTTATTTTTTGAGCTATAATGAATTAGTATGAACTTTTCTAAAGATTTAGTGAGGTTTTAATCATTTTTAAAAAATAATTGAAACTCCTTATTTTTTAAAAATGACAGACTCACACGGCATGCACTGACTTATAATCTATGCAAAGAGAAGCTATGAAGTGAATCTATAGGAACGAAAATAAATAACATTTAGCAAATACATTTTAAAAATCGGTATGACGCCCTCCAGTTGATATTAGCATCTTGCAGATGACTATACTCATAATTACCAAACCAAAATGTGCAATATTTATGTCTAGATGCAGCTTGGAGCACATCTGTCATCCCATATCTTGGCCTATCTTGTTTACAGTGGATCCCGCACTTGCCTCTCCCAGATTCATCCATTCGTTGAGCCCGGTATGCGAACTGCTTAGGTTCAGGGCAAACTCCACCAAATTACCCAGAGTAGGATCTTGTATGATCAGCAACCACCCATCTCAATCATCTCCAATAATTATAGCTCACAGAAAAAGCAGCATCACAAACATATAATGACTGAACATCCTATGTTTGTTGGAGTATTTGTAAAGAAAAATAAGAAAATTTGAGTTGGGCACTTGGAAAACATACAAAAAATAAGAAAATTTGGAATTACGTCAGGTGAAAAACTTCTCCACGAGCATACAAAGATAGTAGGAGCTCCGAGCTCCAAAACACCAACCACAAGTTTCTGAATGTTTAAACTGCCAGACAACATTATCCTACTTTTGCCTGTAGTTTTCATAATGGTAGAGTTGACAACTTCAATATAAAGATAGTCCAAGGCCCCGCTCAGCAAGCAATTGAATAAATGTTTGCAGTTTCACGAGGAACATATCATTAAGCCAAAATGAAAATAATTGAGTTTAGTTCAGAACAATTGCTATAACAAAAGAAAAATTAGCTCGTCTACATATAATGACTGCAGTGGTTGCTAACATAGTCTCCTGGCTAACTTATTTCTTCTACTACTTCTAAAAATTCTCGTGCCTGAACCTTGATTGTTTTTGCTGGGTTTCAACTCTAGCCTACCCCAACTTGTTTGGGACTTAAAGGCTTTGTTGTTGTTGTTGTTGTGTACTTCTAAAAAATCTGCACAAAGGATGATTAGGTTGACAAAAGTCAGAAGTTCTAGAGGTTCACAAAAGGGCAGGACATGGCCAAATCCCAAACTTCACATGTTGTGAACCGTAAGATCATACTGAGATTAGCCTAATTGATCAACATGGATTCATCTATGTGACCTCCATTTGCAGCAAATTCCCTTTCTCTAGCATATCTAGCAGTAGCAGCGCTGCCTCAACCAGCAGCCAAACTGACCCACTGGTCCTCCAGATGTGCCCTTCATTTTTAGAAAAAAAGTTATATCACTAAATTTTAAAAGTGACATCACATGGTTCAAACTGTACAAACCTGATGAGATGGTTCATTTTGTGATGGCAGTACCAGTGGAGGTATTAGAATATTCAGTTGTGTTTGGATGATCTACATAAAAAATTCTAAGTGAATATTGGTTGGCTAACTTCACTAAATAAATCACATGACAGATAAAAACATGCAGGCATGTTATACATTTTTTATCCTGTTTGGCTAAGCAATAAGTTGCAGAAACTCACAATACTATCATATTGTAAAGAAACAATTCTTGACATCATTCAAGCAAGAGGCAAATTACCATGGTCAAAGCAGCACAACCTTCTTTCAAACAATTTGTTATCTCAATTTGTTAGCACCTCTGATAGTGTACTTCATTTTGTGACCCTACAATTGATGCTCGGAACTCTGAGAGTGTACTTCATTTGTCGGCGAGCCCTTGCTGCACATAACCTCAGTTTCCAATCTTCGTTGCACAACTTCAGTTCTGCAGCCAACTCCCATGCTTCTGGAGACTTCTGTGCCCACCAAGGTATTGCCTGAATTAAACAAACCTTAGACACGCTTATCCAGTAGCTAATACTAAAACTAAAGGGCAGCACCTGCATATATTAAACAGCAATAAACATGACCACTAGACATATATACAGCACACGAAGGCACCATAAAAAATTTACTTGCAAAGGGGAAGAAGAATTACAACTGAGTTACCTTCTCCCAACAAGTTCAAGTGCAGCAGCAGTGATGGTGTATTATTGAGCAGCAGATCCTTTTAGCAGACTTGGTGACTTCAGAGCTAATTTGGGGAAATAGCTAAGATCAATATAGTATCTGTTAAAACCACACAATTTGTAGTAAAGCAGCAAAGATAAATGCAAATACAGGGCAAATGATAGCAGTAAGCAATTATGATCGATATAATAGACGTACTCAGTAGTTTGTATTAATTTTAAGTACTACAAGGATTAATTTTGGAATAAATAAATTGTAGGAAAATCTTTGAAGCTGCAAAGTTACACCCAATTAAACAGGGCAAACAGACGTACTCATTTTTTTTCTTTCTACTGTTCCCTGATTTCCTCCCATTTTGCACAAGGATTTATGTGTCGAATTGTAGTTATATTGTATTCATCAATCTAAGTTCACCTAAATGGTTTCCGTAGATTTTTTTTGTAAAAAAATTACTTCACTGAATATGGAAAAAAATGGAGCAAAAAATGCAGAAAAGTTACCATAGGCATGGTTCAGGACTTTCTTTGTAACATTACAGAGTGATGCTTCAAGATTTCGTCAAATCCGACAGTTCCCCTCAGAACCACAAATTTTGCTTCATCCCTTACCTTACGTTCCTTTATTTGGATCCATGGAGGGGGTTGAGCAAGGTTTCTTCTAATCCGACAGCTTGCATCAAAATTGGAAATCTATAGTTAAATCATGACCTCCGAATCACAGGAAAACAAAAAAACAACAAAATTTCCTCCTTTTTTCCACCTTCTCTCTCTTACCTCAGGCTGCCCCGTTTGCATCCAGAAAGGGGATGGAGCACGGATCTGTAGTGGAAGATCTGATCTATGGAGCTAGGGATTAAGGAGGGATGGGGTATCGTAGGGGCCTGAGCAGACTGGGGCTCTGTGGTTTGGGGAATAAATTGGAGCTAGGGTATGTGGCTGAGTTTTATTAGTGCCCAAGATTCTGGCCCATGGGTATGGCAGCGGGAACGGCACTGGGCACAGGGACGGGTGGGGAATTAAGGGTTGCGCCGGTTCGGAGACGATGGTGGCGGCATGTCGGTCCAAAATCCCAACTGTTGACACTATGATGCAAAAAGAAGATTCCCCGTCACATCAAACTTGCGTACATGTATGGAGTACTAAATGTTGACGGAAATAAAAATAATTGCAAGTTTGTTTTATTTGCGAGACGAACGTTTTCCTAATTATTACGATTAATTTGTATAAATAAAAACAAAAAGTGCACTACAGTATCTGTATTTTGCGAGGACGAAAGTTTTTGAGCTATTAGCAACCGATTGGACAATTGTTACTAATAAAAACAAAACGGTACAGTGCACTACGTGCAACGCCAATTCAGGGCGGCGCCGATCGGGGCCGGAACTAAACGCGGCACTAGCTGAAATGTTGGGCAGCCGCGTTATCACAGAGAGGCGGAAAGGGCGCCCGCTTTCTGCAGCGGGCGCCACTTTTTGCCGCCGTGTTAGCGAAAATTAATTCCCGGAAGGCCATTTTTCTCGAAACACTCGGGAGTCTCCTGGACGCCGTTCATTTTGACTGTGTACCGACTAAACTTTATAGGTTCTAACAAATAGAAGTATCCCTGAAGACGAACGAAGACACACGGGAACAAATTAATATACCCATTGATTTTATCTCCCGAGTGTAATATGAAACACTCATAAACTCTCAGACACTAGGAAACTTCATAAAATCTGATAGTAGCTATAAAAAATCTTTAAATGATAAAATAGGAAAAGGAGGGCTAATAATCTCATGGGATTGAACTCAAAACCATACTACAATGCTTGAATAATCTTATCTTACCGCTTAATTTTGCATGTTGTTCCTATATGTACTAAATGCATGACCATCATTAATCCGTTTTTCTTATATAAAAATAAGCAAGAAACGGTTTAGTTCCACCCATGGGCCCACCTCCCTTAGGCCAGTCTTATGGGACCGTAGGGGTGATCATTCCTAGTTGGCTAGGTTAGGCTAAGGAACGGTTTAGTTCCACCCATGGGCCCTTCGCACAACCGTGCGCGTACCCCGTGGAGACAGTGAGGCAGTTCATCCTTCGCTCCCTTCCTCGCTCACGATGGAGAGACTGTGGGGCAGCGTCTGGCATCGATGGCATGGGGCTCCCTTCTTCCCTTCTCTAGTCCCCTTTCTTCGTCGTCGGGCACGACCGCGATGAATGTGGTGGTGGCGGTTGGAGGACGGGCATGGAGACGAGAGCGACGGTGGTGGGGCTTCTCGAGGGTGGTGCCTCCTACATGGAAGGAGATGGAGCAACGCACGAAATCGAACAACTTGTGGAACCCGTTGGCGCCTACATCATCACGCTGTTGAACCACCCATCCTCGACGTCTTCGAGGGACTAGAAGTTATGCGAATATTGTAGTCCTCATCGTCACCGAGCTTCCCATCCTCGTCATTAGTGAGTGACATCGATCCTAGGATCCAAGGATTCCAAGCAAGGGGCAAGAAGCCCCCATGGCGGTGGCATTTTCCGATGCTCACCACCTGTTCAACATAATGTCGAAAAGAGGAAACACTACTTGAAGAAAGAATGAGGTTGAAAGGATCAAGATGCCCAAGAGGGGGGGTGAATTGGGCTAATTCTAAATTCTCTTGCACTAATCAAATCCTACGGATAGCCTAATTAACCCCTTGTCCCTAGAAAAGTGTTTATATCAAACTAATGCACAACAACCTCGCAACCTATGTTCCAAACTTACTCTAGCAAGCAATTCTATGGATGTAAAACAAGTATTGAATTGCTCAAATTAAATACTCAAAGTAAGTGCTCAAAGTAATTAGAGGGAGAAAGGAACGCGGCGATATTTTGCTGAGGTATCGGAGAGTCGCCACTCCCCACTAGTCCTTGTTGGAGCACCCGCGCAAGGGTGTAGTTCCCCATTGATCCATGCAAGGATCAAGTGCTCTCTATGGGTTGATTCTTCGACACTCCGTCGTGGCGAATCACCCAAAGCCGCTCACAACTTGAGTTGGGTCACCCACAAGCACCGTCGGGTGAACACCAAACTCCTGATCACCACCAAGCCGTCTAGGTGATGGCGATCACCAAGAGTAACAAGCACGAACTCTCACTTGACCACGCGAAGCCTAATGAGAAGATGGATGCACACTTTGCTACTCTTGATTTGCTAGTGAGGCTACTCTCTTGGATTCTCAAATCACAAACACCTCACTAGGACCTTGCTCTTCTTGGCACTCACAAACGTGTTTCTCAGCTGTTGGAATGAGCAAAAGTTGCTCCACTCACGAGTGGAGCCTCTATTTATATGGCAGCCTGAAAAACGAACCGTTATGAGCTTCTGCGGGATGACCGGACGCTCTGATCGTTTTGACCGAACGCTCCGGTCAGTTCAACCCGCGAACAGTTTTCAAATGATGATCGGACGCTGTCAGGGTCCGGTCAGTACCGACCAGACGCGTCCGGTCGCTCTTGGATGCTTACTGTAAACGACCGGACGCTAGATACTCATGGTCCGGTCACCACTGACCGGACGCGTCCGGTCACTCTTTCCCAAGTCTAGACCCTTACTGGAGTCGATCGGACGCTAGCCCTCAGCATCCGGTCACACGACCTTCCAGTGTTCGGTCACTCCAGACTTGTTCTTCACGGTCAAATGAACTGACCGGACCCTGCGGCCAGCGTCCGGTCGCATCGGAGCCAGCGTCCGGTCAGTGTTTGACCCTCTATTCACTTCCAACATTCAAACATATGTGAATGAAGTTTGCTCCATAGGATCTTAGGCATTCATAGGAGCTACCTAGAGCTAGTTTACACAAGTGTGCACCATACCTAACTCACTAGACTCAACTAGGTCAAGCTACCCATTCATACCCCCCTTCATAGTATGGCCAAAGGAAAAACAAAGTCCTAAACTACTCTAAGTGTCTCTCCAACTCCAATCGACACTTAGAACTAGTTATCAACCTTGTCGTCCATCCTTTAAAAACCGAAACAATTTCCATCGTAGGGGCATGACAACCTCGATTGCCCAATCGATCTCCATTACCATGACCTAACTTAATTGCCTCTGCAAAACACATGTTAGTCATAGTAATCTTGTATTGACATTAATCACCAAAATCCAACTAGGGGCCTAGATGCTTTCAATCTCCCCCTTTTTGGTGATTGATGACAATACTACCTCGAGTATGTTGTGGAGTGAGGTTTTTGACGGGCTTGGTTCATATAAGCTTTTGTCAATAAGAACAAAAGAGTTAGTCAAGTTTATATGACCCAAGCCAACACAATGTACTCAGAGGATATGAATTAAGCATGAGTACAAATAACAAAGCTCATTTGCTTCGAAGTATAAACGCGGAAGCAAATGGCAAATGAGCATTACACAAGTGATATGACATATAGATAATGCAAAGTAGAAATCACACATGTCGAATATCACAATCACGTAGATAGCACTATCACATATATATAATAGTATGCATGAAAGTAAACACACGAATGCATAAGTAATAGTGTATCACACAAATAAAACTCCAAATGTATATAATAAGCTAATACTAGATAACTAGCTCCCCCTAAAACTCGCTCCCCCTAAGTCTACATACTCAAACCCTCTCCCCCTTTGGCGTCAAACACCAAAACCTAGGGGTCGGTCGGCGGGGCTGCAGCGGACGAGTCGGGCGCTGAAGTACGTGGAGCAAGATGGAACTGAGCGCCATCATCATTGGACCCTGAGCTCTGAACTGACTGACCCTCTAAAGCAGGAAGTGTCGCTGAAGCGGTCTGGGTCTGAGCTGGGGCTGGTGCTGCCTATGAAGCTGCAAGTATGTCTATCGTAGGATCTGATGAGGCGACAGACGAGGGGAGCCTCTGAGTAGTCATGATAGCTGGAGCTACTGCAGATGGACCGGCAGTATGCATGTGAGGCGGAGTAGGCATGCCGGTCAACTCGCTGAAAGATGCTCCAAGACTCCTAGAGACTAACGTGTCAGGTACGAATAGCGAGGAAGACCGCTCTGGTGAGAAACCCGTGTGATAAGGAGTGAACTGCAGGGCTACACCAGGTGAGGCTAACCACTGGGACACCTGTACAGGAGGTGAAGTAAACTGAGCTGGAGGCTGTCCCTGACTCTAGAGCCCGATGGGCTATACTGCTAGAGTCGTCGAAGTGGTAGGAGGCTGTGCAAGCTAGGGCGAAGTTTATGGTAGTGGGATCCCAGTGGCTGTCACTACATGCTGCATGAATCCCATGAGCTGCTGCTGCATAAGTAACTGCTGGTGCTGAAGGAGCTGCTGTTGCCGCTGAAACTCGTCCTGATGAGCCTGAAACTGTGCAAAGTTGGTAGCTGACTCCTGTGCCTATCGTGTCTGATCCTGCTGCATCCGCTCAAGAATAGCTATGAGAGCGGGGTCTGTCTACGGAGCAGGTGGTGCAGAACTGGAGCTACCGGCCTCTGCATCATGTCTACATGGAGGCATCTGAGGTATAGGCTAGTAGTCGTCGTCGGAGCTATCACTATACTCGCTCAACTCCTGCTGTGCCTCTAGCTCCTCCTCCTCAGTGGCTGCAATCCCTCTGATGATCTCATCCTACTGAGCTGCGGACTCTGGCATGTCAAGACGACGGCTAGGCCGTCTGGGTGCCTAAGGAGTGGTGTGTCTGATCCTCTATGACAGGTTGTAGGCTAGGAACTCTGTAGTGGCACCTGTATACTCATCCATCATGCCAGGGGGCTTATCAAGCACAACTCTGTGGATGAGGAACATGATCCAGTGAGCATAGGGAAGCTGCCTACGACCCTTGAATCCCTCAGCTATAGTATCCTCCATCTCTGAAAGAAGGAGGTCCCAGATGTCAAATACTGTCATCTGCATGATGGCATTGAGAAGCCAGAGCTGTAAGCGAGTCAGGCCCTCCCTGTATCCCAACCTGGGAAGCAGTGTCCTCCTGATGATGGCCTCTAGTATCCTCGCTATAGGAGTCAAGTCACTAGGGTTCCTACTCGACCCCTCTCCAAACGGCTCCTTGAAGCAATGCCGCACTAAATCTATAGGGGGCACCTGCCCTCCATGAGGACGCCTGGGAGGCTCCTGTTGTCCATAGCAAACCTCATGCATCTTTACAGGCTACTCCTGTAGTCTCAGTATCTCCCTAGCTCTGCCACTAGTCACTCTGTAGTCTTTGCCTTTGAAAGCAAAGTGAATGAATCTGTGATGAGGATCGATGTAGAGCGAGGCATAAAACTGACGGACCCAAGAAGGTACATATATGCCCGTCCGTCCAATCAAATCTGTTAGTCCTGGAAAATATGACAAGTATTGCCGAATGCTCTCTCCAGCTGCTGCCACAATAGACTCTATCTGACAAACCCTCTGAGATCTGAACACTGCCCCACTGTTAAGATATGCATTATAGAAATCCTCATGCAGTGGCGTGTAGAACCCCTTAGCTGCTCTCTCATCTCTCCTCGGAGGAAACCAGACCTCAAACTCAACAAACCGTAGCTGCTGAACCTGCCTGGCTGTAGTGGCCCTCAAGTCAAGGTGAACCACTGGAGGCGGACCCTGTGGTCTAGGCGGAGGGCGTGAACCCCTGCGCTGTGTAACTGGCCTCGGTGGAACTGCAGCACTGGTACGACTCGAGCGGCGTAGCTGAGGTGCCGGCTCGGTCTCCTGACTCTCCTGAGTCACCTGAGCTGGCTGAGGCTCTGCTGGTGGGGGCTGCTGCTGTGCTGATGGACCCTTCTCAATGGCAACCCGTCGTCCTGCAAGCGTGGCAGTCCCAGCTAGACTACCGTGACGACGCTCAACATCCTCGATCGCAGCTCTGACTGCGGGTGAAACTGGCTGATCTGCAATGATAACTCCGCTGCGGGTACCACCTCTCTCGGCACGCTCTGCGGCCTCTGCAACAGCTGCTGCTTTCGCTGTCTCTGCGTCGGGGTACTTCCGCTTCTTGGATGTTACCTGCTTGGTTGACTTGCCTTTAGATCCGGCTGGCTGGCGAGGCGGGGGCCTTCGATCATCATCACCTGGGCCACCACCAACATTCTTGGTGCGAGCCATCTGAACTGACAAGATGGTGAACTGTCGCTGATGAAGATCAACTGTCAAACTGCCGCTTTCGAGGCTTGGCCTCGATCCTTACTCGCGAGCTTGGCTCCGAGTTGACTGCCAACTGCCAGATGAAACACAACGGAACTGACTCGCTGCATGATAGAATAGATGGAGATACAAATAAATACCATATGTCTAATAGATGCGAAACCCTAATAGAGAAAGCAATGTAGATGCGAATTTGAATCATATGGCTTTCTACCTGACGATCCACGAACCGAGAATAGATAAGATGTCACGCGGGGGATCCTCGGAACCGGGCTAGGGTTAGGGTAAATGTCCTAAATGTAATGGAGAATCAGAGACAACAAATTGATCTAGGTCACCAATGTATAGATCAAGATTGAAAAATAAAGCTTGCCTTACCAATCAAGGGGATGGTAAGGCTAGGGCACTTCGGCGTGAAGACCGACAGCCTTGGCGACGGTGGAGCGGCGAGCTGAGGCGCGAGGAGGCTGGAGCATGGCATGGTGCTAAGCAGGCGCGGTGGTGCACGGGACGGTGGCGCGTGGCTGCCGGTGGTGGCGCGCGAGGACGGTGCTCATAGCTCGGCTGGAGCGCGGCTGACGAGCGGGGGCCGAGCGCGGTGGCGTGGCGAGGCGTGGGCACGGCAGCGCGGGCGCGAGGTGACCGGCGCAGGTGGCGCGCGGCTAGGCTGCGGCGGCGGCTTGGGCTAGGTCATGGCGGGTTGAGGTCGAACAGGGGTACGGTCTTGCTGTTAAATAGTTCCCCACACGTGACAGAAAAGGAATCAGAGAAAGGAGTCCTAAAAACGCGCGAGATGCACTGACCGGACGCTACCAGCATCTGGTCGATTCCAGAGAGGTCCAAAACCTCTGGAATCGGGACCGGACGCGTCCGGTGGTCCATGACCGGACGTAGGCAGGGTCCGGTTAGTACTGCTAGACCTTCCTTGATCGACCAGATGCTGAACCCTTCCTGACCGGACGCACAGACGCAGCGTCCGGTCACTCCTTCAGTAGTAGTTCACCTCCTGTGAACTGACCGGACGCTGGACAGCAGCGTCCGGTGCAGCGTCCGGTGCTCCTTTTCCAGCAAACCTTCAACCTTCCTTCGCGCTGCCTATTCCCAATCAAGTCCCAACTTGAATAAGATCCAAATAAACACTAATTAGGACTGATGTGAGTAACCTCTCTCAAACCCTCATATTTTTCAAAATATTTTGCCTTATGCTATAATTCTTTTTAAGAAAATAGGCAACAAGAGGGCAAATGGAACAAAACGACAAAACAACATTCATGCATATGTAATACTTGTAAGTAAATCTAGTTGCTTGTCAAGTTTGATCCAAGGTTAAGCTTCTTCACACGCTTTTCGGCAGTTATCTTAACCATGTTAGACAAGCCCTATATGCATTGCCACAAATTAAACGTGTTGTATTTTACAATGAATGCAAGGGACAACACAAGCTCAATTTTTAGTGAAGTTACTAAAATCAAGTACATTGAGCTCATTCCGCAATCTACAAAATGAAGCCTCATCTAGCAGTTTAGTGAAGATATCCGCTAATTGATCTTCGGATCTTACACCTTCTAGTGATATATCATTTTTAGCTACATGATCTCTTAGAAAGTGATGGCGGATATCTATATGCTTGGTGCGAGAGTGTTGAACCGGATTATTTGCAAGTTTTACCGCACTTTCATTGTCGCACAAAAGAGGTACTTTCTCTAGAACTACTCCATAGTCTAGTAAAGTTTGTTTCATGTATAATATTTGTGCACAACAAGCACCCGCGGCAATGTATTCCGCTTCGGCGGTGGACAAAGCCACACTATTTTGTTTCTTGGAGGACCAAGACACAAGTGATCTACCAAGCAAATGGCACCCTCCAGATGTGCTCTTTCTATCAACTTTGCATCCGGCGTAATCCGAATCGGAATAGCCAATTAATTCAAATGAAGATCCTTTGGGATACCAAAGGCCAATGCTTGGTGTGTGCTTAAGATACCTAAGGATTCTTTTTACGGCAATTAAATGTGTTTCCTTAGGACTAGCTTGAAACCTAGCACACATACACACACTAAATATGATGTCGGGCCTAGATACGGTTAAATATAACAAGCTACCAATCATAGAACGGTAGAGAGTTTGATCAACCGAGTTACCTCCCTCATCTAGGTCGAGATGTCCATTAGTAGGCATTGAGGTCTTGATTGGCTTACATTCATCCATCTTGAATCTCTTGAGAAGATCTTTTGTGTATTTCTCTTGAGAGATGAAAATGCCTTCTTTCATTTGCTTGACTTGAAAACCAAGAAAGAATGTAAGCTCACCAATCATTGACATCTAGAACTCCTTAGACATCAATTCCCCAAATTCTTTGCATGAGTCTTCATTTGATGATCCAAAGATGATATCATCAACATATACTTGACAAATGAAGATATGCCCATCAAGCTTCTTGGTGAATAGTGTGGTGTCGACCTTCCCAATGGTGAAGCCCTTCTCAATAAGGAAATCCCGAAGGCGCTCATACCAAGCTCTTGGGGCTTGCTTAAGCCCATATAGTGCCTTGGACAACCTATAAACATGATTAGGATATCTAGGGTCTTCAAACCCGGGAGGTTGATCAACATAGACTAGTTCATTAATAAAGCCATTTAAGAATGCACTTTTCACATCCATTTGATATAGTTTCATTTCATGATGTGATGCATATGCAAGAAGGATACGGATGGCTTCTAATCTTGCAACCGGTGCAAAGGTTTCTCCAAAATCTAAACCTTCAACTTGAGAGAATCCCTTTGCAACTAGTCTTGCCTTGTTCCTCATAACAACACCTTGATCATCTTGCTTGTTGCGGAACACCCACTTTGTTCCAATGACTCTTGCACCTTTTGGTCGCTCTTCAAGATTCCAAACTTCATTGCGAGTGAAGTTGTTCAACTCTTCATGCATGGCATTGATCCAATCTGGATCTTTAAGAGCTTCTTCTACCTTGGTAGGCTCATAGCAAGAGACAAAAGAGTGATGAGCAATAAATGAAGTAAGTTTTTGAGATCGAGTCATTACACCCTTTGATGGACTCCCTATGATGAGATCTTGTGGATGATCTTGTAGGAGAGGTGTATTTCTTCTATTGACCACTTGAGGAGGAGGTTGTGGAGCATCAACATCTTGTGCTTGTACCACCATTTGCTCATGGGAGATATGAGTATCTTCATTTTCTACTCTCCCATCTTTTTCACCATCTTGTGGTACATTTGATGAAGAAGGTTGGTTAATGACTTGTACATCATCTTCATCATCTTTTGTCTTGATGTCTCCCACCGGGATATTCTTCATAGCCTCCCTCAATGGTTCATCACCTACATCATCAAGATTCTCATGTGCTCCTTGGGAGCCGTTAGATTCATCAAATTCCACATCATATGTTTCTTCAACCAAGCCGGTGGCATGATTGAATACTCTATATGCTTTGGACTTCAATGAGTAGCCAACAAGAAAACCTATATCACAACGTCTTTGAAACTTCCCTAGGTGTTGCTGCTTCTTGTAGATGTAGCACTTGCAACCAAACACCCTAAAGAAGGAGACGTTCGGCTTCTTCCCATTGAGCAACTCATACGGTGTCTTGACAAGGAACTTTTGAAGAAATAGGCGGTTGGATGCATAACATGCGGTGTTGATTGCTTCCGCCCATAGAGCTTCGAGGGTGTTGTACTCATCTAGCATTGTCCTTGCAAGAGTGATCAAAGTCCGGTTCTTCCTCTCAACTACACCATTTTGTTGAGGAGTATAGGTTGCGGAGACTTCATGTTTGATTTCAATTTCATCACAATAAGCTTCTATGTTTGTGTTGTCAAACTCTTTACCATTGTCACTTCTTATCTTCTTGAGCTTCACTTCAAATTCATTTTGAGCTCTCTTGGCAAACTTCTTGAAACAAGATGCAACTTTAGATTTGTCATGAAGGAAAAACACCCACGTATATCATGAATAGTCATCCACAATCACAAGGCAATAGAGATTTCCTCCCAAACTCTTGTATGTTGTTGGTCCAAATAAATCCATGTGTAGGAGTTCTAGCACTCTTGTGGTTGACATGAAAGCTTTGGTTGGATGAGTGTTTGCAACTTGCTTGCCGGCTTGACATGCACTACAAAGCTTGTCCTTCTCAAACTTCACATCCTTCAACCCTCTCACCAAATCATTCTTCATAAGCTTCTTGAGTGAGCTCATCCCAACATGAGCAAGTCTTCTATGCCATAGCCACCCAAGTGTTGTTTTGGTGAATAGGCAAGTCTTCAAGTTTGCATCTTTGGAGGTAAAGTCAACTAGATATAAGTTGTTGTATCTAAATCCATTGAATATCACTTGATTGTCATCTACTTTGGATACAACAACCTCCTTCTCGGTGAATAAGCATTGAAAGCCAAGATCACACAATTGCCCAACAGATAGCAAGTTGAAGCTCAATGAAGCAACATAGAGCACATTGGAGATGGAATGATCATTTGAGATTGCCACTTTGCCCAATCCTTTAACCTTGCCCTTTGAATTATCTCCAAATGTTATTTTCTCTTGTCCATCTACCTCTTCATCTAGTGAGGTGAACATACGAGGATCACCGGTCATATGTTGAGTGCAACCACTATCAATAACCCAATGACTTCCACCAGTCTTGTAGTTCACCTATACACAAGAGATTCAAGCTTTAGGGATCCAAGCTTGTTGAGGGCCCTTCACCTTCTCAACAAGTGACTTAGCCACCTAAATTTTCTTAGGCCTACTCTTGTTGGGGGGACCTAAGAACATGACTTTCATCTTTCCACTCGAATCTTTTCTAAGCATGTAGTGAGCATTGAAAGCAAAGGGTCTAGCATGCTTGGGCAAGGGTTGTGGTGGTGGAGTTTGACACTCATGAGCAAAGTGGCCTTCTTGTCTACACTCAAAACATCTCTTTGGCTTTGGCTTTGGCTTTGATTGTTGGTGTTGAGCTTGAGCCTTCTTCTTCTCTACACTTGCTATATATCTAATGCCACTTCTATCCATCTTCATGATGGTATTCATGAGTAGCTCACTTTGGAGATGCTTGCCTCTAGCAAACTTGCTCAATCCCACCTTGAGATGCTCTTTCTCCATCTTGAGCTTCTTGTTCTCTTCCTTGAGAATATCATTGTTCTTCTCCTCCTTGAGTTTCTTGATTTCTTCTTTTAGCTTCTCATTCTCAAGGATCACCTCTTTGTCATGATCAAGAGTTTCTAGCACAATAGTGTTGTGACTTTTCATCTCTTCAAGATCTTTCATGAGCTTCTCACTGTCACTCTTGAGCTTGACATACTCATCATAGTCATTGCACTCAACCACTTGCTTGCCCTTGCTACTAGATCCATGCTCAAAGCTTTCATCAATTAAATCATCACATGAGGTAGCTATATCAATCTTAACAACATGGTTAGTAGCATCATGTGGCTCATTTGGTAAGAATTCTTGTGCAATAGTAAGGGTATCATAATTGATCTTTAGAGTTGTATATTCATCTTTTAGCTTATTGTGACTAGTGATAAGCTCATTGTGCACCCACTCAAGTTTATCATTTTTATCTTTAAGCTCTTTCTTAGAAGATTTGAGCTCCTTGAGTTTGGATGATATAGAATCATTTGTTTCTTTGAGCTCATCATTAGCCTTTTCTAACGTCTTGGTGGTCTTCTTCACCATGAGGGCAAGGCTTTCTTCATCATCTTCTTCACTTGAGCTCTCATACTCAAGTCTTGCTTTGCCCTTGTCTTGGCTAGCTTTGAATGCTAAGTCCTTCTCTTTCTTCTTTGTAGAGGATGAGCCATCTTGTGGTGTGATGTGCATGTACATCTCATGAGCATTTATCTTTCCCAAGATTTGTGTCGGTGTAGCGGCGGAAAGATCACCTTGATGTAGCACGGTCACAATGTGCCCATATTTGTCAATGGGGAGGACACTCAAGATTTTTCTCACAACGTCGGATGGTGACATTTGAGTAAGTCCAAGCCCATTGACTTCCTCTACAAGAACATTTAATCGAGAATACATCTCATTAGCACTTTCTTTGGGAAATATCTCAAAAGAATTTAGCTTTTTAATCACAAGATGATAGCGTTCCTCACGCTCACTCTTGGTTCCCTCATGGAGCGCACAAATGTCCGACCATAGTGCATGGGCGTTTTTGTGGTTCCTTACACGATTGAACACATCTTTGCAAAGGCCTCTAAAGATGGTGTTGCGAGCCTTTGCATTCCATTTTTCATAATTCACTTCATCGCCTTGAAGTTGTGCAACATTCCTAGGTATTGGGAACCCTTGAGAGGCGGCTCTAAGTATTCCAACGTCTAGAGCTTCTAAGTACGCTTCCATGTGGATTTTCCAATATGGAAAATCATCTCCCTCAAAGATAGGAGGAGGTCCATCCCCGTGAGACATCTTGCTCTAAGCGATTAAGCTTAAAAACGTGAGCACGAGGCTCTGATACCAATTGAAAGGATCAAGATGCCCAAGAGGGGGGGTGAATTGGGCTAATTCTAAATTCTCTTGCACTAATCAAATCCTACGGATAGCCCAATTAACCCCTTGTCCCTAGAAAAGTGTTTATATCAAACTAATGCACAACAACCTCGCAACCTATGTTCCAAACTTACTCTAGCAAGCAATTCTATGGATGTAAAACAAGTATTGAATTGCTCAAATTAAATACTCAAAGTAAGTGCTCAAAGTAATTAGAGGGAGAAAGGAACGCGGCGATGTTTTGCCAAGGTATCGGAGAGTCGCCACTCCCCACTAGTTCTCGTTGGAGCACCCATGCAAGGGTGTAGCTCCCCCTTGATCCGCGCAAGGATCAAGTGCTCTCTACGGGTTGATTCTTCGACACTCCGTCGCGGCGAATCACCCAAAGCCGCTCACAACTTGAGTTGGGTCACCCACAAGCTCCACCGGGTGAACACCAAACTCCCGATCACCACCAAGCCGTCTAGATGATGGCGATCACCAAGAGTAACAAGCACGAACTCTCATTTGACCACGCGAAGCCTAATGAGAAGATGGATGCACACTTTGCTACTCTTGATTTGCTAGTGAGGCTACTCTCTTGGATTCTCAAATCACAAACACCTCACTAGGACCTTGCTCTTCTTGACACTCATAAACATGTTTCTCAGCTGTTGGAATGAGCAAAAGTTGCTCCACTCACGAGTGGAGCCTCTATTTATAAGGCAGCCTGAAAAACGAACCGTTATGAGCTTCTGCGGGATGACCGGACGCTCCGATCGTTTTGACCGGACGCTCCGGTCAGTTCAACCCGCGAATAGTTTTCAAATGATGATCGGACGCTGTTAGGGTCCGGTCAGTACCGACCGGACGTGTCCGGTCGCTCTTGGATGCTTACTGTAAACGACCGGACGCTAGATACTCAGGGTCCGGTCACCACTGACCGGACACGTCCGGTCACTCTTTCCCAAGTCTGGACCCTTACTGGAGTCGACCGGACGCTAGCCCTCAGCGTCCAGTCACACGACCTTCCAGCGTCCGGTCACTCCAGACTTGTTCTTCACGGTCAAATGAACTGACCGGACCCTGCGGCCAGCGTCCGGTCGCATCGGAGCCAGCGTCCGGTCAGTGTTTGACCCTCCATTCACTTCCAACATTCGAACATATGTGAATGAAGTTTGCTCCATAGGATCTTAGGCATTCATAGGAGCTACCTAGAGCTAGTTTACACAAGTGTGCACCACACCTAACTCACTAGACTCAACTAGGTCAAGCTACCCGTTCATACCCCCCTTCATAGTACGGCCAAAGGAAAAACAAAGTCCTAAACTACTCTAAGTGTCTCTCCAACTCCAATCGACACTTAGAACTAGTTATCCTTAACCTTGTCGTCCATCCTTTAAAAACCGAAACGATTTCCATCGTAGGGGCATGACAACCTCGATTGCCCAATCGATCTCCATTACCATGACCTAACTTAATTGCCTCTGCAAAACACACGTTAGTCATAGTAATCTTGTATTGACATTAATCACCGAAATCCAACTAGAGGCCTAGATGCTTTCAGAGGTGACTATGCATCTTGCATTGCACAAGCTAGGCTTTAGCTGCCCAAGTTTAGTTGACTAGCCATGTCAGGTCCAAAACGTAAACCAAACATGCCCCTAGTTTCTTGGAGGTTGGCACCCAAGAAAATGGTTCCTAGCTATTTAAATATAAACATGATATGCTTATTAGACTTGAATATAATGTTAAGTGTTTATATTTTGCTAAAGTATATATGCATTTACACATATGGCACTTGAACATATATTGACCATTCAACATGTACACTTGAAGTTTTCACGTAAACATATATGGAAAATAGAAGTGTGTATTTGTTTTAAAGCTTAAGTCTTTATTCTTAAGTTCACTTACTCATATAGCACACTTGAACTTGTTAAGTTCACTTAAATAAAACACACACACACATTTGCCTATTTATTTTATCATAAATAATTTGTGTCCTCAATAACGAATGAAAATAATTCTATACACACTAGAATATTTCCTTAAAAATTTATAAATTATTTTTGCATTATAGTTTGTGTAAAAACACAAATATAATAGTAATATGCATTCAAAAGGTAAAAAATAATATGTATTTGAAAAAAATACTGAATCTTTTTTACAGCCCAAGACCTGAGCTTGGTTCTAGAATCTGCTCTAGGCCATATCTCCCCGAGGCCCAAATAACTGGTAAGAAGATCTCGTCCGCCCGAACTAATCCGACGGCGACCTTGTGCCCACCCGAGCTAAAAGCAGCGTCCGGCTGCAACCCTACTTTCTCCTCCCCACGACCCCATGACTCCTCCCGTCCGCCCCTCACCACCGTATCTGCCAAGCCTAGACCGAGCACCACTCGATTCGCCACCGTGTTCGTCGGCAGATGCGCCAGGGTAAGCTCCTTTTCTGGTCTTCCCCGTGCGTTGTGGCTATAGCCGCCCCCCGCTGCTGCTGCGCCACTCCATGGCTGCCCAGCTGAAGCACGGCATCCCGGCTAACAGTGGTGTCCTGGCACTCACTACCGGTCAAGCTCGTCCCCGACCTCGCGCTCCTCCTGACGTGGCGTGCAGTTCCAGCTCTCTCGACTTCCACAAGATCCAGGTGAGCCTTCTCTTCCTCCCGCTGTTGGCAGCTTAGGGCATGCCCCGGCTGATGGCACGTGCGTCTACTCAGATTTTTGGGAGAAGTGGTGTTGGATTCATTAAGAAAGAGGAGGAAAGCATGTGATTGTTCTGTCGTGAGGAGGGGAAGGATGTCCTGGTGCTCACAACTCTAGTAGATTAGTCCAGCCCTATGCGATTTAGATTTCAGATTCGTTGCTAAGTATTCCTGTTCGGGATTGAATGTAGTCTCCGTGACAACACAAATCAATGCATCGGTTAACCATTGTTTTTGTTTCTTTTCAGATGGAAGTTTGAGTAGTTTTTTTGTCAGTGTAATTAGATGCATTTCTAACCCACTCAACCACACTAATTAATAGGTAAATGATTTGATAGATTGATACAAAATTAATGGAGTAAACATAAACTAGCTACTTCTGCCAAAAGAAAGTCTAGCTCTGCAGACACTGACCAAATTTTCTGAAACTACCTCTGCCTTTGTTTAATTTATAGTGTCAAGTAAACATGAACTAGTTACTTGTACGATGCAAGGCCTGGGATTTTTTTAGAAGCTACCTCTGCCATTATTTCATTTAGAAAGCAAGTATTCAATGAGCCAAATTGTGATCTTTTTGCCAGGTGTGGTAATGTGGAAGTTACAGCTGTTTTGATGCATGACCTTGCTGTTAGGCACAATGTGTTCAGCCTGAATGTCATCTAGCAAATGGGCATGCTGTTATGATTATGGTATTAGAATAATTTTTTATCCTTTGTACTCTTGATAATCTTATGATTGTGATGCCTAATCTTTTACCCCCAATATTTGTATGTATAGAGTACCCTGCAAAACAATGCCAGTACACAAGTTGCACCAATCATAGAAGAGGAAGATGAGACCGGTGGACATGAAAATGAAAATGAAGATGGGTTACAGGAGGTAATGATATTATTTCACTATGTTCCATGTACCTTAAACTATAGCTAAAATAGATCAAACAACTTGATGTTTGTAGACTCAGCCTAGAAGCATTGTCACCGTACAAAAAGGTGCACCAGCACCTACTCGCTCCACTAGAAGTACTACACCTCCTAGCAGAGCTCTTTTCAACGAAAACACTGCAAATGTGACTGCATCGAAGACATATATCCCTTCACAGCAGCTGATGAATAGGACAAGAAATAATCCCAAAAGGAGGAAGGCAACAACCAGCTAATTGGAATCTAAATTCTTGCATGATTTAATGAAATTTTATCAAATGTGACCTTCCTTGTTGAACTAGGAAATGTAGAAAATACATTGAACATGCGTGCTGAAAACTGCAACTTGTGCAGGTTTGATTGGGTGAGTTGTTCTGAGTAGTAATCTACCTTTTCTGTGATACTTGATAATACAAAAGTTGTAGAGGGTTTAGAGATGTTTGTCGTTGTGAAAGGTCATGATTTTAGACCTAGAGAATTAGAGTTATGAATTTTGAAAGTAGCCGGTCAGGTTTTGACCTTGGTCTAGACAGCAGTGGGTGTTTGTGTTTTTTGACCATGATAACTGTAGAATCTTATTTAACAAATAACTAGAAAGATGTAGAGAATTTCATGGGCTTTCCGTATTGCTAAAGAATATAATTTTTCGTTGTCTACAACTCAAGTTATGATTTTTCTAATCAACTAAACTGCTTGCTGCCTTAAAAATTCAGAGAAGGCAGCTGCTACTGTAACATATGTAGTAGCTGCATCTGATCCGTTGAAAAGGCCACGATGGATAGGATCAAAGCCGTATTTTCTTCTCCATCCCTCCCCAAGGCTTGCTGATAGACTCTGCTTCTTTTAGCAGAATTTATAAAGAGCAAAAGAGAATGCATACATCTTATAATGCAATCAAATGGAACACAGCTGCATGTGTCTGCTAGACTGCTACAAAAACTTGTATTACCCAATAAAACCATGCCTTCAGTATGTAGCCTGCAAAAAAAAATATAGATTATCATTTGTAAAGTCAATTGAACTTATATAATCGACCTATACTTACAATGAAATTTTGCTAAAATTCTCAGCCATCTACGCTTCCAAGGAGTAAGGATTGCTGACATCTTGAACAACATTTAAACTCTGAAAAGAGAGGGATATATAGAGACCAAAATAAAGATTGAGAAAGTAGAGAACAAAATATCAAGTTATTGTGAAAACACAGAATGCTATTTTCATGGAAAACATAATTGTAATAAGCATACTAGTAAGAATTTGAGTAAAACTAGAAATTGATTCATATGTTTGTGGTTCTGGAACAATGGAACATGACTTCCATCTTTTTCATGGAAAAAGGAATTGCAGCAACTAGACCTGACAACATTTGCTCATTTGCAGAATTGCAGTAGAACTTCAACTATGCAAAAGCTTGGTTGATGGCTTTTGTATATGAAATTAGAAATTAGAACCATTTTATATCTTCATCTCTTTACATTTGTGCAAAAATTAGTAAACTTAATATTGTTCTAATATCCCTAATCATATTCTTTTGGCAGTAGGTGGACAAGGTTTCAGTGGGAGGCTCATAATCAAGCGAGGACATAGCCGAGGAGATGACATGTTGGGCTGCTAGGAATTTCTCAAGTGCTGCATACATGTTAGGAAGTTTGTAAAAAGTTGTCAAATAATGAGTTAATTGTACACTCGTTTATGATTTTAGCTACTATTTCATGGGTTTGGCAACATATTGAATGATTAATTATAATTAATATATGTGGGTGCAATTGCTTTTGATATGGTTTATTGATTTCCAATGATGATTTATTAAACCAAAATTAAATGTTACTAGCGTTGCAATAAAAGCTATACCTACGAGCCATGATGCATGGCAATATGTTGTATGGCAACAGACTTATTTACGTTGCAAATAATACTATTGCCACGACATGACTATTGTTGCAATAACAATTAATCTTCCGCAACGAATAAAATTACGTGGCAAATTCTACTGTTGCAACGGACACTGAGGTCATGGCAATAATGAATGTATATCGCAACGAATAAAATTGCGTGGCAAATGATACTGTTGCAACGACAACGCGGCCATGGCAATAATGAACAGTATCTCACAACGGATAAATTTGCAGTGGCAAATGATACTATTGCCATGCCAAGACAAGCAGTGGCAATAATGTATACTCTCTCGCAACGATTACATTTGCGTGGCAAATGATTTACTTGCCACGGACACAACAGTCGTGGCAACAACACCTTAAGCAACAAAATTATAGCGTGGCAACAAAAATCTATTGCCACGCTATCGCTCGTTGTATTTACCACCTCTCGCTACGAAGACGAACGTGGCAAGTGCTCGTATTGCCACGCCAATGAATGTTGCGATAACGTCCTTATTGCAATGCTTGGCAACGTTGCAAGAAAAGCTAACTCTTGCAACAGCCAAACTAGCAACGGTTGCAAGTTCTTATTGCAACGTGACTTTTTGCAACCATTGCCAACGAACACGATTTCGTGGTATGAACTACCTTTTGCAACAAAATTGGGCCTATTGCAACGTTTTCTCGTCGTTGCGCAAGGGTTAGAAGTTTGTAGTGAGTGAATGGCATCCATATAATAGCACGCCATATGGACGACGAAAGTAAAAACCCCAAGTTAGTACTTAATTAGCCACCTGAAATCCTTAACTGGGCATAAAGGAAGTGATCACTAGCACACTCTAGATTCAAACTTTATATTTAAACACCTATCTATATAGCTATAAGTTTCTAAAAATAGGTTTTGGAAAATAAAAACCTTTGTTTTAAAGACACATGTGGCAATTAATGTTGAATCTTGCTCTGATACCAGCTGTAGCAGAACCGTCTAATTTATAAGAGCACAAGTACAATGGCAGCCCACAAGCGGTAACACTATCATACTTGAGCCCATATAAACCCGGTAGTCCGTCGAGTACCACGAAAGGGCTTGATTAACCGTCAACATACAACCAAGATCGTACATGATTCAACAGACATGTCACATGTTACATCTGTTCACAAATACAACGTCATACATCAGAGTATGATTAAGAGTTATTATAAACCATGTTCAAATAAAATAGTCGTGGAAGCAATAAGTTTGAAAACCAACACCTCACATCATTGTTCCAATACAGTGCTAGTCCATGATCACAACCACAAAAGCATGATAGACGGAATTAATGAGAGATGCCTTGCCAGGGCCCTACTCCTTGTCCATGGTGGGATAGAAGCAGTTCTTACAGTAGCCATGATAGACTGTACCATCTGCAATAACTGGGAAATAAACCATGAGTACGAGAAGGTACTTAGCTAGACTTACCCATCATAAAACAAAAAGAAAGTGACTCCAAGGATCATGCAAGGCTTTATAAGTGGGGCTAGCTTGACAACATTTTGCATGAAAAGCTACTAATTCAGTTATACATTTATAATTCGGTCATCAAGTTAATTATAGCTATTCATCTCTAGATTAGCAACTAACCTGTGCCAAACATGTGGTATATCATTTAGTAGCCTACAGTAGTCACCATAGCCGGTGTAAAAGTTCCAAGTTCACCATAACCATCATTCCATAATCCAGTTACTACGATGTTGGAGCTAGCCAAGTTTCTCACTGTTCGGGAGAGACGACAATTCGAATCGATTTCAACCAGCTAGGAATTTATTCCTAACACAAACCCAGGCAAACCAGATCAACAGTCACCTTAGGTCACCTTTGGTATAACTCAGGTACACATTTTGCGGGTTCGATCTGCGTCACACAACCAGCTGCCAGGATGATCAGTGCTACCCTGCCCTTGGGCTCGCATCTAGCTCCACGCACATCTTTTACTACCATCAAGACTGCTCGCTCTAATAGAACGGGGCCTGGCCTGAGTTGAGCTACTCAACTTCACAGTTGGAATGAGTTATCTAGCTAGCTAAGTGAGAGGCATGCGTTCAATCTCAACAGAAGTTCCAACAATGGTATGGTCCTTAATCGGCATAGACGGAATCACATGAACCAACCTATGCAAAGACTCCATCCAACCTCCTATTACATTACCCCATGGTTCTTTTCCACAATAGCAAATATAGCTAACCGTGCTCTGGTATCCACCTATATCTCGCAGGTGACAGGAAATCACCTGACTTCTACCGGTCTAAGCATGGCTAAGCATATATTCGATCCTAGACCTACATAGGGTTAAAAATATATTTATTTGGACAAGGTAGTTCTATGCATCAAGTGTTTTCAATTCAACTCTTATAATCTAATGCATCAAACATAAAGGACTCAAGTGATATTTTGTAAAACATTGGAGGCTTAAAATGCTCCGGGACTTGCCTTTGAGAAAAGAAGTTGGTCGATGATCTGGGCATTCGGGTAGGTCTTCAAGAGCTAGCTCCTCGCCTTTTGGGGCTATGGGCTGAGGTGCCTCCTGATGTTCCTCTTCTTCTTCATTGAATTCCAATAGAGTGATCCCCTCGGACGATCCTAAATGCATGAGCATGAAATAAGATATCACGAATGCATATATACTGACATGCATGATATGATATGGTGTGATGAAATGCATCCTCATAAGTGTTCTCAACAGCATTGCATTAAGGTGATAGCAAGATAAATTTTCTTTTACTAAGTAGGTGTATATCTTCTCTAGTAATTAAATAAATTCTTATCTAAGCAATTTTCTAGACTGCAAGATAGCAGCCACTTGTTTTGACCATAACTGGAGTTATACACATCTAAATAATATGGTTGTGGACTTTATGGAAAGCTTATGAAATTTCCTACAACTCTTTTTAATCATCTTAAGGTGATTTAGTAGTTATCTAGGCCAAACAATTCCATATTTTAGATCTGTCTAGAGAACAAGTATTTCTGACCACAAATTTCTAACAGCTATAATTATCGAAACATAAGTCCTATGACTATGAAAATTCAACACAAGTTAGATAAGTAAGTTATATACAACTTTGTTTTTAACAAGTTTCACAGAAAAGCTCATTATCATCATGAATTTACCACCACAACAGAGACTATGCATGGTGCCATCTAGTTGAATTATAAAGCAATAATTGACTAGCAGCCTATAACCAATTACTTCTAAGCCTAACTAATAGAACTAACAGATCATATGCATCATAAGCATCATAGAAAACATCATGGTTATGCCTAACTAATTTATTTATATTCATTTATCAATTTCCTTATATAATAAGGTGATTTAAAGGATAAATATTTCTAGTACTTAAAAAATTCTGAGAAAATTACAGCAGTCTACAAATGACCCTAATGATCTACTGCACAATTTTCGTGCCAGTTGGATAAGTATAGCCACCTCTACCAAAATGATAAGCTACATATGCTTAGTTTAGCAAAAATAGTTTAGCATAGTGAAAAGTGTCAAGCAATAGATTTAATATTTTTCTTGCTTTCCTCCAATCACAAGAATATTGTATAAAAAGTTACATGATCATATGTTATGTATTTTTTACCCATTTAATTTCACTAGAAACTAGCAATTAATTAGGATTAAATATAAAGACCATATCTCAATTATTCTGACTATAGGTTTAGTATTTTTCTTAGCTAGAGCATGTCAACACAAGACCATCAAAATTAGAATCATAATTTTATCATCTTTCTAGCTCAAGTTATGCATTTTACAAGATATAACCTAATTTAAAAGCACTTATCTTACTCAATTTAATTATCCTAAAAAAATACAATAAATAGTAGATTTCATATTTTTATCAAATAGTAGACTTCAAGATAAATCCAACAAAATTTGGTTCACCCCATTTGGATACTCCTAGCTCCAGATATGAATTTTTGAAATTTGTATTCAAATCTGTGAAAATAATTCTAAAACCAACTAAACCCTAAATGCTTGGTACACCCGGTCTATACACCCTCAGGCGCTGACATGCGGGTCCCGTAGTCAACTCAGCCCTACTCATCAGTGGAACTAGAGCAGAGCACGCGGTTGACCGACGGCGAGGTCACCAGCGGTAGCGTCACCGGCGTTGTGCTCCCCAGACCCTTGCGCACCCGTTGGTACCCTTGGCTGGCCATCGGAGCGACCTCGCCAGCGAGCATGGTGGCTCGGTGATGGTGCACAGTGGTGGACTCATCGTCTCCGACGATGGCATGTCTAGGCGAGCGCGGCTACAACATCAGCAGGTTAGGTTAGGGCAACGATGGAGCGGCGGTGAAGCTTGGCCACGTGCAGGGTGGCATGGCGGCACACAGAGCATGGCGGTGGTGTCGCCACTCTGATGAGTTGGTGATGGGTGATGAGTGTCCATCTTCGGTGATGGTGCTAGGGTTAGTGGAGGTGCGGAAACAAGTACTAGAGGGGAACGACAGGGTCTAGCTAAGGTCAGTCGTGGAGAGCTAGAGCTCACGGCTATGGCAGGTGCATGCGGTGTAGTCACACATTCCCATGAGATGGCGCAGTGTAGTCGATTTTCAAACCTCCAAACCTCCCAAACCGTAGTGAATTAGTGAAAACTTCATTAATACAAAGTGTAGAGCTACATGAGTACTACAATATTGCTTAAAGGAGTTTTTATCTAAATTGCAATGGTTTTCAAACTATAAGGCTCCAAAATAGGCTACATTGAAACTAAAAATAGCTTCAAGACAGAAAAATTTTCTAAGTTACAAACAACATTAAGTTGAAAGTTGTGAGCTCTATTTGACCAAGTTAGGCACTGATTTAGCTCATGACCCTTAAATAAAGTTTGTTACCCTTGATGTGAACTACAACTTTTATTTAGGTCACATAGCCATGCAAACAATCTAATCTACTATTCAACTTTGGTCAAACTAGCATCATGAAAATGGCATTCTAAGGTAACCCAACACTTAGAAGCAAAATTGGTTCATGTCATGAATATAAAAGTTATTCCATTTACCATCCTAGATGTATCTAAGGTATTGTTATGACCTTACAACCATTTCATACATTGGTCACACATGATTACAAGCATAAGCATATATATATAATCAACATTTCATGCGATAATGTATAAGAATGAAATGAAATTTCATATGCTCATGTTCATAAATGCTTAGATGATGCTTGTGCTTATGAAATGCAAGTGCCAAATGCCATGCTTAACACTGGGGTGTTACAGCTACTGTCAACAAGCTCCCCCAAGCTTAACCTTTGCTAGTCCCTTAGCAAAAATGGATCAACAGTTGCTACGATGCTTTCACTCCTCAAAAGTACACATGCGTTCAAACAAGAATTCTCCTCCGGATTAGAATAAACCAATCTAACTTCATACTTACCCATATTACCTTCAACCATGGGGCTTCTTAGCCTTCACTTCGGTCTTGAGCAATTGAAAGATAGAACGATTAAGTCAAGCACTATGCCTCATGTTCTTTGCTCAACTATTATTTTGGAGTTTTTTTTTTCAAAATAAAAATCAAAGCTTCCATTGTATGACACTCTCAAATCTCTTAACATATATGGTATTTGTGGTTCCTCACCAAGGCAATAATGATGTATGCCTTTCTTTTCCTACAACTAAAGCTTATGTGGAGTTCATAGGTAGGGAAAAACATAGAGCATACTTGCAATGCATATATTGTGAAGTCAAACAATGGATCAAAATAGAGTTGATTCATACAATCAAATCAAGATGTGTATGAGTGTGGAATATATATAGTGGATATATATGGTGGCTAATCCTAATTCTACTTTGCTCCTTGAAAACTTATCTCTCTTTTGAAACTTGGAAACACTTGCTAGAGAGCAGGGGCTATCTTATTCATCTCTCTTTTTTTCAGGCGGGCATCTAAGTACCCATTGTTTTAGATATCTCGGATACTTGTCCATTTTTTTCTCAACTCTTTTTTTATTTTCTTTCCTTTTTTATGAATAACTTATGCATAGCCCCATACCTCTTTTCTGCAACAAAACTTTTGAGAGATAGCAACAAGAATTTGGAGCATTTATTTGGTGGATGAAAAACCTAACAAACATGTTTTTGGTGTTCGCTCCTAGTGTAGGAGTAGAATATTTTTGGGTGGATCTAGATGAAAGACATGTTTTTGCATACTCCCAGTGTAGGAGCAGCTGGTATATGTGGTGTGTACATGATTTTGATTTTAAGAGCATGACAAACATCTCATAAGGGTCAATAAAGCTTGGCATAACTTAATGCAAAAGCAAGCATCATATATATGGAAGTTTTCCTAGCCTAAATAACATGTATGGCTCTGGTGGGAACTGATCATGTAGCATTTTTGTGTTTTTCAAAAGATAAATCTCTAGAATTTAGTGTCACTTGGAACAAGATAAACAAATAGCTCAGACCTTCTCATATCATATCCGTCAATTACCTAGACTTAGATCAAGCATATGCTACCCACGAGTCTCAAGAATATGCTACCTTCTCATATCATATCCATCAATTACCTAGACTATAGCTATATATTTATTATAAAGATAACTTTTTATTTTGTTTCATTCATCATTTTCTTAACTATTAAAAAGAAACTAAAACTAAAAAGGGAAGGAATACTTACCTGGATAAGAATACTTACCTGGATACACGGAGGTGCTTCTCCCCCAAGCTAGCTCTTTCAATGAGGGTTCAGTGTTGTAAGTCCTTTGAACTGGACTTCTCCTTGTGAAGTTCATTAATACCTCAGTTTGTTCTGAAGACGAAGATTCTTGTGATGATGCCTCTAATGGTGATGTCACCTTCTTCCACCAAACCTATCTTGGTTTTGAGTTTTGATTTTGGTTTGACAGGTTTAGGACCTTCACTTATAGAAATTGGGGAATTGATTTCCCCACACTTTGCTTGAAGTGTCCTGCTATAAAACAAGTTAGAGATCAAGTGCATGGGCTCTGTTAGTGGGAAAACACCAACAGAACCAAAACTTTACTTATTCTTCTCTAACCTTAGGCACATTGAACAAGATGAAGTTGATGTTATGTGCTTTGTTCAATTATAACATAGGTGGTAATATCAGAAGGTTGAGCATGAATGTAGCATTTAAGTTCATTTGGCAGAAAGGATTGAGTTGCTTAATCCATGGAAGGATTGTCTATCTATGCATAATGTATCAATCTTTACATGATTATGACTATCAACTTCGAGAGCTAGGATGTGCATTTTTTAGTTTATTTGGTTAAGACTATGTCACAAGAGAGTGGTGCTAGGAACAAGCTTGAAGAACTAAACATGTTGAGTTAATTAGGTTGGATCAAGTAGAACTGTAACTCAAACATGTTTGTTTCTTATTTGTGTGCCTACCAGAATCAAGGAAAAACTTCTTAAGTGATGACCATTTACCTTATGAGGTTACCTTTGTCATTGAAGCATGATGTCACCATATGACGAAGGGTAGATGACTCGTGATGGTTCTTCCCTTTTGCTTGATGTTTTCCTTTTTTCGGCTAGCCTTATATCTTGAGATGTTCATGAGCTTCTTGTCTTCTAGATTGCACCCTTTCTTTCTCATCCTTTTGTCATGCCATCTTTCTACTCTTCAATTTTTTAACACCTTGTTAGACCTTTTTCCTCACTCATTGTTTTATGCCTGCAAAGGATTAATGGACAACACATACCCAAAGGAATATACAATTTTGAAACATGGGTTGTTTGTCCAGGATTTTGTAATTTCCCTCTATGCTAATGAAAAGATGGTGTTAGAATTATTTTAGCATAATTTTTTTTATCATGTTCTATACAGGCATGGCTCAAGGCAAAGGTATGTTGCAGCTAAAGACAAAGCGAATGACCATGAATGAGTTGTGTCTTCTTTGCGCAACGTTATTGGAGTTCATCTTGTGCCTTGCTTCATCTCCGATTTCAATTCATCTCGTGACTTACCCAAATTGATTTGAGAGTTTCCTATAGGGGTTAGTCCAACAATATAACAGGTATCTACTAAAGCATACTTTCGGCTAAAAAATCAACCTAGACACCACGTCTAATTTGATTTAGGAAGGCATTTTAACCTAAGCACTACGCTTAATTTAAAAACCTTTGGAAGTAAAATTAGCACACATTTTGGTTTAAACTAAACACCATGCCTAATTTAAAAGGTGTATGAAAGTACTCCAAACCTTAAGTATACTATGGCAAACAAAGGTAGCATGAAAGCATTATAGAGATTTACTCAAACAGAGATGAAAGAACACGATTGTTATCTAGCAAATTGAGCATGTCTTAAAGGTAGAGACAACCAAGATGAATTAACAACATGGCATAAGATTTTTCAGAGAAGTTCATCCCCCATGCTTGAATTTTGCAAGGCAGAATCATTTTGGATGATAGAACTCTCATGTGTGAATGTGATTCAATGTTGCATGGTAATTGGTTGGACATAACTTGTGTCATCATCCTTCATTCTTTTTGCTTCAAACCTAGAATGGTTAGTGACAGAAATACCCAAAGGATATGTTTAGAATTATATTTCTATGCTCACTTCACAAGGGCATTATGAAAAAAGTAAAAGCTCATGTTATCTCCCAAAAGTGCTTGTTTTAGGACAGAAGCTCGTCCTTGGGAAACCTTTGAATTGTCTTTCTAATTGGTGAAGTAGTTTCCCTTCCAACACAAATCTTAGGTTCCTATCTCAAGATTCATGCCAATGAGATTTGCAATATTTATGATAAACATATGCATCTACAACCACCCTTTCAACAATTTTATGAACAGGAGTACAAGGGGGTTGAAGATCTCATGTGTGGCAATGTTGGAGAGACCAATTGATTCAGGAGATTTCTCATGTGAGCATGGATTTGATGAG